>NW_024395824.1:6168272-6407158 GCF_016617805.1 Bactrocera tryoni
TATAATAAAATAAATTTTGTATACATTCAAACATGGGTATTGTGCGTAGATCTGAATTTACATATGCATCACCAGTAGTTATGGTTGTGCGTAAGAAGTTTTTCACCAAGTTGGATTTAATGTCTGGCTACTACCAAATTGAATTAGAGGAAGACGCAAAACCATTTGTAACGCACAATGGCCATTATGAGTTCAACAGAATGCCATTTGGTATGCGGAATGCTCCGTGTATATTCCAAAAAATGATGACTCAGTTGGTTGCACCGTTGAATAAAGCAGTTGTAAGCTATGTGGATGAGGTGATTACAGCTACTGATACAGAAGAAGAAAATTTATTTTACCTAGTAGAGTTTTTAAAAATCGTTCAAAATGAAGGATTAACGCTAAGGTTGTCAAAGTGTTTATTCATGAGAAGTGAGGTTACTTTTCTAGGGCATCAGGTAGATGAAAATGGTATTAGACCGGGTATTATAAAGACATCGGCGACTGAACATTTTCCAACACCGCGAAATCAGGTAGAAGTTGGAAGGTTCTTAGGGTTACAGGGCCGAAAGTTTGTTCCCGATGGCTAAATGTGCCTTAGTCGCCTGCCCCAAACCACACCTACACACATCGTCATTTTCGATCGCCGTCCTGCTACGCCTACATCGTGATCAAAGCAGTTGCGAGTCAGCATATAGCTTGTGAACGATTTTCTTTTCAAATCCGATGTACACATACATACAAACAGCAAACATACACTGCTACTTCTAAATAATTAAAAAAAATAAAAATAAATAAATTAGATCCAAACATGCAAACATACATACATACATAACATAAATATCTTGTTGGCATAGGATGTCATTTGCATTTACACATGTGTACATATATTTGCAACACTTTGATACATTTGAACATTTACATATATATTTACATACCTAAATAAGCATAAGTGCAGACGGTAAAAATACCTGCGCTCTCTTGGTAAATCTTCTCTCAGGTAGGATATATTGCGAATACAGATATTTATGTATATATACATATGTACTATATATACTTACGTACATATGGCACACGATCGGGCTATGCTGAGGGATGTAATTTAAACGGTGCGGATAAATTACTGCTACAACAAAACCAACAAAAATTACGCGGGTTAATATAAAAATTCACCCTACTTACGATATATGAATCCCTTGTCTTTTGACCGACAAAAACAAGCAGGATTGCATTTAAAAGTGTAATAAATACATATCATATGTTAACATGGCATATGTTAACATTGCCGAAACAATAAAATAATTCATCAGCAATACTTACAAATGCAGGTAGAGCGGATATGGGACTCAAGTTACACAATGTTTCCCACAGCACAGCCCAGATGCACTGTCAGCACACGCGCCACCTAAATTAGCGTATTCGTGGAATTATTTATGTTTTGCCCGGTGCATTTAGCTAAGATTTTAGATTAAGAACATTGTAAAAGTTCAGTTTTTAAATAAAGTTATTACGAGAAGGTCGTGCAGACCGAAAAACGATCTTTTTTCCTTAAATAAGCAGGAAAATCGTTAAGTGGCGCCCAACGCCGGGCCTAGTTGTAGTGAATCGTGAGGGAAGTGCAGGAAAAAAGGACACGGTAAAGTCCTTACCGTGAACCAAGAAGGACTTAAAAATAAAAGCCTACAAGGAAACCGGCTCACCACGGACTTTAGGCCCATAACGTCGCAACAAACGCCAGGACGAAGGAACATCAGAACTAGGCCCCAGAACCCGGTGACCAAAGTCACCATCCCAGGACAAAAAAGTATGCAGGAAAGGGCCCTTCAGTAGGAAACAAACAGGAGACGCTTGAATATTGAAAATGAATTAAAAAAGTGAAACTTAATACAAATTAACAAGCTTTTGTTGAAAGTGGAAGAAAAAATATTTTTAGCAAAACTATCTCAAAAATTATTTGAATTGGAATTGTAAAACGAAGGTGACAAGTGAAATTTAAAGGAAGAAAATTAATTTAAAACAAATTTTTTTTTTTTTTTAAATTGGAAAAGAACGTTTAAATGCGTATAAAAAATTCCAGGGTCAGTTTTAAAAAAAAGAGAACTTAAACTTGAATATATACAACTAATTAGTTTAAGACATCCTAGTTTTAATATACATAAATACGTATATAATTAAACAAAGGCTTGTACAGCCAATAACTTACTAAAACCAAACCATATAATATAGCTTAATTCTGCGATTCCCAACACCAGGGACCCTCCAGAATAGAAAAGCTCTCCTTCCCAGAAGGAGTAAAAAAAGCAATAATAATCCTATTCATAAATAAGGGCTCGTACAGCCGATAACTTAATTCACATCAAATATAATATTTGCTTAATCCTGCGAATCCTACGGGACCCTCGAGGATAGAAAAGCCCTCCTTCCTAGAAGGAGTAACTAAAATAAATAAAAATAAAACAAATTAGATTCGTAAGATCAGTCAAAATTCAAGTTAAATTTTTAAACATATTTAGGAAATATGGCTAATCCTTCAAACCTCGTCCGACCACCCGTGCTCAGCACACCCCCTCCTCAACCAGCTCCTACCACTTCGAACCCATTTAACATGGACCAACTGACGAATATAATAACAGGGGTTGTAATTAACATTTTTAAACAAGAAGGGCGAAACTTAGTTCAAGCCGCCCTCAATCCAAATGCGAATTTCTCGGATTTTTCCGATATTTCAATTGACTCTAACTTCGCAAATAACGTTAGCGAATTAGATAAGATACCGGACGTAGTGAGATGTCTCCGGGAATTCTCGGGAAACCCAGGGGAGTTCAACTCCTGGAAGAAGAGCGTAGACCGGATCCTCCAGATCTACGAACCACAAAGAGGAACCCCCAAATATTATGGGATCCTCAATGTCATTCGCAATAAGGTTGTAGGCAATGCCGACATTGTTTTGGAGTCATACAATACTCCGCTCGACTGGAAGGCCATCACCAGATGTCTGACGCATCACTGCGCAGATAAGCGCGATTTGGGTACACTGGAGTACCAAATGACTTCACTTGCGCAGGGTAATCTCACAACCCAGGAATTCTACCAGCGAGTGTACTCTCACCTTTCTCTGATCCTTAACAAATTAGGATGCATGGAAGCCGGCGCCGAAGCCGTACATTTGTTAACGCACACATATAGGGATAAAGCCCTTGATACCTTCATTCGAGGGTTAAGAGGAGACTTACCCAGACTACTTGGCATGAAGGAGCCAGCGGATCTTCCCCAGGCTCTCCATTTATGTTTAAAACTAGAGAATCAGAACTACCGTTCACTCTACGCCTTAAACAGCAATACTCAAGCTAGAAAAGGCCAGGACATTCGTCCACCCCTTCCCCCAGAAGGATTTACAGCGAATTCTACCCAGAATTGGCATACATTCCCAATCCAACCATGCCCTAAAGAACGCCACAACCGAAGTATCAATACCAGCAACAGCTAACCCCATATACGCAACAACCGAACAATCCACCACCGCGACCTTTACAAAAACCCTTACCGCGACCAGAACCGATGGATGTCGATCCATCGCAGCGTACCAGAAATATCAATTACATGTATAGACCACGTCCCGTTGACCCGACCAACAAAGACCTCCGACTGGTAACCCGCCAGTACCAAACAAAATACAGCGGAATTACCACATAAATTCAGACCCCGTGCAAAGCCAAAGCAAGAGGAATATCCTCAGACGCCAACTGACCAACACACAGATAATGACGTTGACTATTATGATGAGAGAAGACAGGACGACAACTATATTGACATTACAGATTTACATTTTTTAGAATGAATCACTCTTCGCTGCCTTACTTCAAATGCAGGTTGAAGAGTGGAAATATAGTGAAATTTCTAATAGATACTGAATCAACGAAAAATTACATACAACCTTCTATCGTGCCCACTCCTATTAAAAATGAAACAAATTTCTTCGCCAAATCAATAGCAGGAGACATTGAAATAAAGGAACACACTTTTATAAATCTTTTTAACGCAGACACCAAATTGAAATTTTACCTTCTTCCATCATTGAGCTGATTTCATGGTATCCTTGGAAATGACAGTCTTAAAGATCTCGAAGCTGTTATTCATGTCAAAGGAAATCTCATGGTAATAAAAGGTAATACTACAGTAAAGATCAATCAGCTTGTATCAAAGTCAGTAAACGCAATTAATATCGAAAAGGATCACATGACACCAAATCAACAGACCAAAATCAATAACTTAGTGCAAAAATTTTCACAACTCTTTGCAGAATCTAACGATAGACTCACTTATACTACAAAAGTCATAGGCGAAATTAGAACAAATAAGGACACCCCAGTATATACAAGATATTATCCCTATCCAATGGCGTTAAAAAGCGAAGTAGAATCTCAAATTAAGAAAATGTTAGATGATGATATTATTCGGCCATCAAGGTCACTGTATAACTCACCCGTTTGGGTTGTAGCAAAAAAACCCGACTCCCAAAGCAATAAACAGTATAGAATCGTAATCGATTACCGCAAGCTTAACGCAATTACTGTAGCAGATCGCTACCCAATACCCCAAAATAACGAAGTACTGTCTCAACTTGGACACAATAAATACTTTTCCGTGTTAGATTTAAAAAGCGGATTTCACCAAATCCCACTCAAGGAATCCGATACTGAGAAGACCGCCTTCTCAATAAATAATGGTAAATACGAATTTACGAGATTACCATTCGGACTCAAAAATGCCCCTTCAATGTTCCAACGCGCTCTAGATGACATCCTTCGTCATCATATTGGCAAGATATGCTACGTGTATATTGACGACATAGTCGTATTCAGCAACTCCGAACAGGAGCACGCCCTCCATCTGCAACACATCTTTAAAACGCTTGAAGAAGCCAACATGAAGATACTGTTGGACAAATGCCATTTTTTTAAGGACTCAGACGAATTCTTAGGTTTTATTATCTCATCAAAGGGAATAGCAAAAAACCCTGCAAAGGTGGAAGCGATAGCTAAAATACCTTACCCCGAAACCATCAAGCAACTCCGCTCATTTTTAGGTCTTTCCGGCTATTACCGCCGCTTTATAAAGGATTACGCCAAGTTGGCCAAACCTTTAACGTTACTCTTAAGAGGGGAAGAGGGACGTATATCTAAAAACAAATCCGCTAAAATAAATATTGAATTGGATGATGAAGCAAAATATGCCTTCAACAAAATTACAAAATCCCTTATGATGTTGTACTCTCATACCCTGACTTCAGTAAGGAATTCCATTTGACTACCGATGCTTCAAATTATGCCATCGGTGCAGTCCTTTCACAGGACAGAAGAATCATACGCTACAAATGAAAAGGAATTTCTGGCTATAATATGGGCCTTGAACAATTTTAGAAACTACCTTTATGGCTCAGCCAAAGTGAAGATATTTACAGATCATCAGCCTTTAACGCAGGCACTTAGTAACAAAAACAATAATGCGAAGATGAAACGCTGGAAATCCATTCTAGAGGAATATAATCATGAACTCCACTACAAACCAGGTACAACTAATGTTGTCGCCGACGCTCTATCAAGAATGCCACCACCCGAACCTTATCCATAACCCAACACAGCGACGAGAGTTCTTCTGACAATTTAATTTCTCATGTAGAAACTCCTATAAACGTTTTTAAAAACCAACTATTTTCAAACATAGGTACGACTTCAACCTACCAGTTTAAAGTAGTATTCCCTACGTACCACAGACACATTTTAGAAGAACCAGGATACGATTCAGAAATACTAATAAACCGCCTCAAAAGATACCTTAATCCCTCTGAAATATACCCAATACACTTTAGCAATTACAAAATCCGATTCACACAGCTCCAAGTTCAGGACGTGACAAACGAACAAGAACAGGAAGAAATCATAATCAAAACCCTTAAAAGAGCACATAGAAACGGTCTAGAAACTAAAATTCAAATCCTCGAAAATTTCTACTTCCCATCATTGACGAAAAAAATAAATAACATAATTCAACAGTGTTCAGTATGTAAAGAAAATAAGTACGATCGTCATCCTAGCAAACCAGAATTAGGTGAAACGCCTATACCCCAGTATCCAGGACAAATTTTACATATCGATATCTACATAACAAGCAAAAATATAGTCCTAACAGCAATATACAAATTTTCGAAATATGCGCAAACCAAAATACTGAAATCGAGAGCAATAGAGCATGTTAAAGAACCTCTTCGTGAACTACTCTTTCAATTTGGCGTACCTGAATCGGTCGTATTTGACAATGAAACATCCCTCAACTCAGCAACTATAAAATTTTTATTAGAAGACACACTTAACATAAAAATTTTTAAAACACCGCCTTATGCAAGTTCCGTTAATGGTCAAGTAGAGCGTTTTCACTCGACACTCACGGAAATAATGCGTTGTTTAAAAGCAGAACGAAATTTCAATTCATTCGCCGAACTCCTTGACAATTCCGTATACGAATACAATTATACAGTTCACTCAACCACGAAAAAGAAACCAATAGAGGTATTTTTCGGTAGAAAGAAGAATCTCCACGGATCCAAATCAATTCGAGAAAAAGCAAGAGAAAATATCTCGGAATTAAAAACAAGCAAGTAAAAGACCTTTCTTATCATAACAAAAAACGACATCCCATAAAAATTTACCACCCAGGAGAAATTATTTATGTGAAAATAAACAAAAGATTAGGTACAAAAATCTCTCCAAAATTTAAAAAAGAAATAGTAAAGGAAGACAGAAATTCAACAATTTTAACAGAATCAGGAAAAATAGTCCATAAAAGTAATATTAAAAATCAAAATTAACCTCTCTCTTTCAGATGTCTTTTAATTTACGATGCCACTGCGACAACGGACATCTACGACTACTCGAACGCACAATTAGTTACAATAAATGACGGACTAGCAAAAATTCAGAACGGAGCCTTTAGACTAATACACGTAATAGACCTTAACAAATACGAACAATTTTTGACGGACATTGGTAAATTCGTTTACTCGGACATACCTAAAGACACTATCCTATATCCTATCCTAGAGCACGAACTAACCCAATCCCTCCAAATCTTAGAAACTATTAAACCGGTTGAAAAAAGATCTAGAAGATCAATAAATATTTTGGGAACGGCTTGGAAATTAATCGCCGGATCCCCGATCATGAAGATCTGGAAATAATATCCAGTAACCTAAATGAAATTAATAATAATAATAATAAACAAGTAATTATAAATGACATCTTTAACGAAAAATTAAATAACGTAACTAAAATAGTAAATAAACTTTTTAATAATATAAGAAAAGATTCGGATGTAGAAAATGATACAATTATTAATTTACAAAATAGAATAAGACTAATAAAAGAAGAATTGATTAACGTAAAATACGCCATACAATGGGCGAAAAAAGATATTTTGAATACATTATTGCTAAATAAAAAAGAAATTGAAATTGCTTTAGAAAAAGTAGAGAATGATGAAATTCCATTCAAAAATGCAGAAGAGGCATTAGAATTATCGAATACTAATATTGTTAGCAAAAATATGAAAATTTTTTATCTGGTAAAAATACCACTAACTCTTAAGGAAAATTTCCAAAAATTATATTAAGACCTGTTCTTAAATCTGATAAATGTATTATTAATATTGAATATAATAAAATTTTAAAAGGAAAAAAAGAAATATATGGAATAAAAGAAAATTGCGATAGCTTTAAGAAAATTGAAATTTGTAAACAAAATCAAGTAATTAACATAAGTAATAACACCTGTATACCTAGAATAATCAATAGTCATAATTCAACTTGCACCAAAAGTAACGGGCACCACATTCCACAAATTAAAGAAATAAAAACCGGAATTTTACTACTTAATGGCTTTCAAGGACACATAGATGCTGACGGAACGATCAAAAACTTGTCAGGAACGCAGCTCATCAATTTCCATAATTCAACGCTGAAAATCAATGGTCAAACTTATATTAACCTCGATTTAATTCCACTTCCCGCTATCCCAGCAGTCCTGCAACCCGCACCAATTGAGAAAAATAGAATTGAATTACTTTCACTAGAAGCTTTGAAAGAACTCCACATAAGTAACATTCGAAGAATAAATCTCCTGAAGGCAGCAACTATATCCAACGGCTCACTTTCGCTTGGAGCAGTTGCAGCTACCTCCATCGTCACAATAATTTTTTGCAAATTTTGGAAGAAATCTCAAAATAAAATAATCATCTCATCCAATAGCGATGCTAATCAGATCCCGGCAACAAACCTCAGGATGAATCAAATCAAAGATTCCCCAAATGATCAGCCAACATACATAAATTCCAACAACTTACCTTATTTTTGACAACGCTCGAGGACGAACGTTTTTAAGAGGGGAAGTGTTAACATGGCATATGTTAACATTGCTGAAACAATAAAATAATTCATCAGCAATACTTACAAATGCAGGTAGAGCGGATATGGTATTCAAGTTACACAATGTTTCCCACAGCACAGCCCAGATGCACTGTCAGCACACGCGCCACCTAAATTAGCGTATTCGTGGAATTAATTATGTTTTGCCCGGTGCATTTAGCTAAGCTTTTAGATTAAGAACATTGTAAAAGTTCAGTTTTTAAATAAAGTTATTACGAGAAGGTCGTGCAGACCGAAAAACGATTTTTTTCCTTAAATAAGCAGGAAAATCGTTAAGTTATATATGCACAAAGTCCAGCGATCTCTACACGAGTTCTCATTAACACATACGACAATTTCGAAAGATTCGCTTATAGGTATACCTTATAAGAATTACGGTCACAAAATATATATATATAAAAAAATATATATGTATATATATTGAATAAGAGTTCTGAATAAAATTGATAAAACAATAACGCGTTCAATTTCCGTGCATAATCGTAAAAGAAGCCAAAAGCCTGTAAGCCCCTGTATATATATTTTTATGTGCACATAAAAAAAAATTTCTGCGGTTAGTACTAAATAATTAATAACATATTAAACCTAAATTAAATTAAATACTGAATACGCATAATTTACCTATTTCGTTTGAAGAACTCTTATTGACCTACAAGAGTTTTCGGTTTTCGGCTTTATGCACGATTATACACGGAAATTGAACGCGTTATTGTTTTATCAATTCTTAATCAACTAAAAAAGTTCTCGTTTAACTATACATGTATACGACATTTTATTTGAAATTCTTACAGTCTAGTTTTCACTTAGCCATTTTAAATTATTTCAATACATTTTCTAAATGAGTTGAGAGTCAAAAGAATCTAAAGCAATACAGTCACTAAAAGTTCCGAAAATGATTTCAGACGAAAGAGTCCATGTACACCTGCAGACGCTACGCGCTCAAAGCAAGGTGCTACAAGACAAAAAAGGGTGAAAGATATTTCATACATCAATCTTATTTCTGAGAGTGACAGTCTAATACGTTACTGCACTCGATTTTTACCGTCACCGATAATTCTGAATCGGTATTAGAAATCAAAAAACAAAATCTTGACAATTTTTGAACACGTCACCAAGCCGCATATAACGTAATCGAAAATACGAAAATTGCTTAGACCAATATGAAGAGACAAAAGTAATGATCTCGGATCAATTAAAACTAATAAAAACAATTGCACCTATTCCACAACCGACACAAGATGCAAGTTCAGGCATTCACCTTAAAGTGCCAGCATGCGACACAGATATATTTCATGGAGGTTATGAACAGCGGCCATGTTTCCGGGACATGTTTACAGCCGTGTACATAAACCATCCTAAATTATCCCAAGCGCAGAAATTGCAACACCTCAGATACAAAACCAAAGATCAAGCAGGCGTAATAGTCAAGCCTTTCGCTCTTCACAACCCCTGAATATAGTATATATAGGAATTTTACAAAGCCACAACTTCTTCTTCTTTTTAATTGGCATAGATACCGCTCATGCGATTATAGCCGAGTTAACAACAGCGCGCCAGTCGTTTCTTCTTTTCGCTACGTGGCGCCAATTGGATATTCCAAGCGTAGCCAGGTCCTTCTCCACCTGGTCCTTCCAACGGAGTTGAGGTCTTCCTCTTCCTCTGCTTCCCCCGGTGGGTACAGCGTCGAATACTTTCAGAGCTGGAGTGTTTCCGTCAATTCGGACAACATGACCTAGCCAGCGTAGCCGCTGTCTTTTAATTCGCTGAACTATGTCAATGTCGTCACTTATCTCGTACAGCTCATCGTTCCATCGAATGCGATATTCGCCGTGGCCAACGCGCAAAGGACCATAAATCTTTCGCAGAACTTTTCTCTCGAAAACTCGCAACGTCGACTCATCAGTTGTTGACATCGTCCAAGCCTCTGCACCATATAGCAGGACGGGAATTATGAGTGACTTATAGAGTTTGGTTTTTGTTTGTCGAGAGAGGACTTTGCTTCTCAATTGCCTACTCAGTCCGAAGTAGCACCTGTTGGCAAAGACGGGAGATATTTCGTTTTGCCCTCGTTCACTGCCAAACCCATTTGTTTTGCTTCCTTGTCCAGTCTGGAGAAAGCAGAACTAACGGCGCGGGTGTTAAGGCCGATGATATCAATATCATCGGCATACGCCAGCAGCTGTACACTCTTATAAAAGATGGTACCTTCTCTATTAAGTTCTGCAACTCGAACTATTTTCTCCAGAAGCAGGTTGAAAAAGTCACACGATAGGGAATCGCCTTGTCTGAAACCTCGTTTGGTATCGAACGGCTCGGAGAGGAGCTTCCCGATTCTGACGGAGCTTTTGGTGTTGCTCAACGTAAGCTTACACAGCCTTATCAGTTTTGCGGGGATACCAAATTCAGACATCGCTGCATAAAGGCAGCTCCTTTTCGTGCTGTCGAAAGCAGCTTTGAAATCGACGAAGAGGTGGTGTGTGTCGATTCTTCTTTCACGGGTCTTTTCCAGGATTTGGCGCATGGTAAATATCTGGTCGGTTGTTGATTTTCCAGGTCTGAAGCCACACTGATAAGGTCCAATCAGTTTGTTGACGGTGGGCTTTAATCTTTCACACAATACGATCGATAGAACCTTATATGAGATGTTGAGGAGACTAATCCCACGGTAGTTGGCGCAGATTGTGGGGTCACCTTTCTAATGGATTGGGCATAGCACACTTAAATTCCAATCGTTGGGCATGCTTTCGTCCGACCATATTTTACAAAGAAGCTGATTCATGCTCCTTATTAGTTCTTCGCCGCCGTGTTTGAATAGCTCGGCCGGCAATCCGTCGGCGCCTGCCGCTTTGCTGTTCTTCAGGCGGGCAATTGCTATTCGAACTTCTTCATGGTCGGGTAATGGAATGTCTGCTCCATCGTCATCGATTGGGGAATCGGGTTCTCCTTCTCCTGGTGTTGTGCGTTCACTGCCATTCAGCAGGCTGGAGAAGTGTTCCCTCCATAATTTAAGTATGCTCTGAGCATCAGTGACTAAATCACCTTTGGGGGTTCTACAAGAGTATGCTCCGGTCTTGAAACCTTCTGTAAGCCGCCGCATTTTTTTGTAGAATTTTCGAGCATTACCCCTGTCGGCCAGCTTATCAAGCTCTTCGTACTCACGCATTTCGGCCTCTTTCTTCTTCTGTCTACAAATGCGTCTCGCTTCCGTCTTCAACTCTCGGTATCTATCCCATCCCGCACGTGTAGTGGTCGATCGTAACGTTGCGAGGTAGGCAGCCTGTTTTCTCTCCGCTGCCACACGGAACTCCTCATCGTACCAGCTATTCTTTTGCTCTTTCCGAAAACCAATGGTTTCGGTTGCAGCTGTACGTAAGCAGTTTGAAATGCCGTCCCACAGTTCCCTTATACCGAGTTGTGGACGAGTGCTCTCAGAGAGCAGGAGTGCAAGCCGAGTAGAAAATCGTTCGGTTGCCTGTTGTGATTGCAGCTTCTCGATGTCGAACCTTCCTTGTGTTTGGTGGCGTGCGTTTTTTGCTGCACAGAGGCGGGTGCGAATCTTAGCTGCAACAAGATAGTGATCCGAGTCGATGTTAGGACCTCGCAGCGCACGCACATCTAGAACACTGGAGACGTGTCTTCCGTCTATCACAACATGATCGATCTGGTTGGTAGTTTTTCGATCCGGAGACAGCTAGGTAGCTTAATGAATCTTTTTATGCTGGCATCTAGTACTACAGATAACCATATTTCGGGCCCCGGCGAAGTCAATCAGCCTCAACCCATTTGGGAATGTTTCGTCGTGGAGGCTGAATTTACCGACCGTAGTGCCAAATATACCTTCTTTGGCCACCCTGGCGTTAAGGTTGCCAAGCACGATTTTGACATCGTGGCGAAGGCAGCCTTCATAAGCGCGCTCCAAGCACTCATAGAAGGCATCTTTGGTCACATCATCCTTCTCTTCCGTTGGGGCGTGGGCGCAGATCAGCGATATGTTGAAGAACCTCGCTTTGATGCGGTTTGTGGCTAGACGTTCATTCACCGCAGTGAATGATAGTACTCGGCGACGGAGTCTCTCTACCACCACGAGTCCAACACCAAACTTGCGCTCCTTTATATGGCCACTGTAGTAAATGTCACAAGGACCTACTCGTCTCTGTCCTTGTCCCGTCCATCGCATTTCTTGCACGGCGGTGATGTCAGCCTTTGTTTTACGAGGACATCAACCAGCTGGGCAGCGGCACCTTCCCAATTAAGGGACCGGACATTCCAGGTGCATGCCCTTAATTCGTAGTCCTTATTTCGTTTGCCATGGTCGTCATCAAAAGGGGGTCTCTCATCCGAGGCTGCTGTTGGTTTTTCATTGGGGTGAGCTTTTTACGTGGCGGGTCCCAAACCCAGCGCACAACCCTATGTAGGGGATGTTTCGCCTTCTCACTTTAGCTCCCCTTCGAACGGATGTTCTTAGGCTACCCAGCGGATACTTGGTGAAAGACCGGAAGTCGTGAGCTGCTTGAGCCATGTGTAAAAGAATCGCTTCTGGCCATTCCCAAGTGAATGGCGATCAGAGAACTTTCCTCACCTGCGTGAACTTCTACACATGACTCCATCCTCCAAAAATTGAACATTATAGGTTTAACTTACTGCAGGGGTGGGGCTATTAGCCCTCAGTGGCATTTTGCCCGTTCGGGCACGAGTGCACATTTTGAGGGCTGAATGAGGGGATCATCGCGGGAAGAAGAGGGATGTAAGAGCAGCGTATTTTACCACACCATGTTTACAAATGAGAGCACGCGAGTTACCAGTATGCTGATCACAATATTGGTGTAGGTGTCCCTGCCTTCGTTCAAATAATCAAAAATGCAGTGCTGTTTTAATTGCTTCTGTTTAATATCAATGTTCACACTCGTATGAATAAAGAAAAACTGAAAAAATAGCCGCTTCGCGATTCTCTCTAAAAAATAGCTGCTTCGCGATTCTCTCTTCTCTTCTCCTTAACTCTCTTTTAGTCCTAAACTCATAGCATCTGTACCAATAGGGTAGAGAAATTAATTCGCGCATATATGGGAAGTTGCACTGTGGATAATAACTGTAAAATTGCCTAACATTTTTAAATTTCTTTGTAACTACTATAAATTTATAAAATGTAAGACAAATAACAAAAAGTATAATAAATATTTTATTTTAGTAATCATTTTTTTAATACGTCTTGATAACAGCATTTAATTTAGTTTATTTGAAGTAATAAATTCTATGCATGGTTTATTCTCATTTGCTGTGGATACCCGCATTATTGTAAAACTTCCTTATAAAAAGTAATTTCAATACTAACTTCAGTTTATGTACCACTGTTTCTTCAAACACATATACCCATATGAATCTTATAAGAGCACAACGTAAATGAGGTTTTGAGGTTTTCCCCGTAGAAACGATTCAGCAGAATGCTCTCTCACAACGCAGGGTTGCCAATCTCGATATACTGTAGTAATTATAAAATATGCCTTCAATATGTTCGAAATTTTCTTAAACTAACTCAAAGTCAGAGTCGAATGCTATTATTTAAATAGTTTGATTTCAGTTTTGATATTTTATATTAAGAAAAATTATAATTGAAAAGTTAGATGTGTATAAAACTACATATGCGTATTGTAAAATTGCAACATTGTTCGAATGAAAGCGAGAACAAAACGCTTGCCGGTCGAAGCGAAGGGAGAAGAGGAATTCGCTGTTTCTGCCGACCTCTTAAAGACAATTAGGGTAAAAGATGAAACAGGGTCTGACATAACCAATAATTTTAATTATAATGTATAAATGGTTGGAAAACAAACATTTATAGTTTGGAACGTTTGTGGCGCTTTTTGTCACACGCGGGCTTCACTCACCTACAGACGAGACGGCTTTGTCAGGATAGTTTGGAGCATTATTTTGGACAGATTAGGAGAAGGGGTGGCAGAAGTGTAAGAATAACGCCTTACATGTTCTGTAATTTGTTTAGGAAGTCATATGGATTGCGATATACAAGCATAGGTATAAATGGAAACTGCGAACCAGTAGCTCAGAACGAACATTTTTCTCCAGACTTATCAAACCAAATCCTCCAAAGTGTGTGCAAGGATAATTTAGTCCAAAATTTATCTTGGCAAGAATTTCAAGGCTTACCTTGACCAGAACACGAATTTAATAGGCTAAGGTTAGACCATCAGGCAAAATTAGAGGATGAAGAAGTAGATTTTCTTAAAGCAAATGCATATGCATACTTTTGCGGTTATCTTTATTTGAAAGTTTTTAAGACACACACGTGTACCCAACCATTACCTTATTTAGGAGAAGAAGAGGTTTCATCTGATTTTTATTTAATTCAGCAGAGGCAAATTGACAGGTACAATTTAATTAAACCATCCCAGAGATTTTTAGACTATATTAAGGAGTTAGAAGATATTTTTAATAGAGAATTTGAATCCACCTGTCACAGAATAGGAGTAGGCCAATTTTTATTCGATAGAATGAAGCATGTCAGATCCTTTCTCGGCTGCAACAACTGTAACTCGAATGTTGTTTTAACTCTTTTTGTCAGGACGAGAATATTCTTCCTCGCAAAGTTTTTTAATAGAGATCTTAGTGGGCCCAATTTTAGAACTAAACTTCTTTGTGTTTCTCATCTGTAGGATAGGCTGCCAAAACTGTATCATTTTTTTTTTAATTTTTCGGAATTTTTGTAAACCCTTGTTTCTTTTTTTTTTGCCTCTTAATATTAATTTGTTTTTACTTCTGTATTCAATTTTGTATTGGAGACTGGGTGCAGATTGCTTTTTCAAAATTTTTGTACTTCATTTTTTAAATTGAGTATTTTTAGTTTTATATTTGGCCACAGAGAATTACTGTGTAATTCTTTTGTATTAAATAATCATTATTTATATTGTATACTTGCGATAATTATTATATGTAATGAAAATAAGTCTTTTGCTTATTTTTTGATTATGTTTGTTTTTGAAATATTTATCTTTTTGTTTATTGTTATGAATTATTGTCAATTAATATTATTATTAAATTTGTTTTCATGTGAGTCATGTTATGGCTTTACTTATTTTTTTGTATTTATTTTAAATTGCTACTTAATTTTTTCTTTGATTTTTTTTTAATTGTTACTTTAAGTACAATTTTGCTTATGTATGTATATATTTGTATTTATTTATATATATGGGTGATATAGGCCTACTGGGGAACCGAGCACCCAAAAATATCGGTAACGCGCTATTTGCATACCTCAATGGTAGTGTGGAAACTGCAAAATATCCAAAAGTTGTTTATAAAACGCCCAAGCTAACATTTTTCAGCATCATTGGCAAATGTTATAAAAAATGCGGGTTTTGACAGCTTTCCCTCGAACCAAAGAGACTCGTATCAAGTTATCCATGATTCTGTGATGAACATTAAGTTACCGAGGAATGTAATTGAACTTTTTATGCCCTTCCCTCCGTAAACTGATATTCGCCTCATTTAGCCCTCGTGCGCACTTTACTAACTTTGCGGGCTAAAAATGTGCCATCCCTGATCACGAACAACTTACACACAAATTTAAAACTTAGATATCACACATAATGACATTAAATAATATAACAATAATTAAATAATTTTCAACAAAATTCATAGTCTAACAAAAAATGATATTGAATCGAGAACGAGAGGGGAAGTTAACTCAAGCCCTGAAACAGCCGCCTAACGGCAAATATAAAATGTTAACTGCAACTGCATCTGCAGACCACAAATCCTCTATCCGGTCTTAAGCTTCTCGCCAATGCTGCCCACTCTTTCATTTTCGCCCATATCAGCTTTGATTGAAGCATGTGACTTATAACGTTGTCGGGCATCATCTTTTGGTTTATAATTCGTTCAATGGTAGTTCTTTCCACTACATATCGCGAGTAGGAAAAAAATGCTTTTGCTCGGTGTTTTCATCAGCACAGCTGTAGAATTAACATTTTGTGTTATCATCGTGGCCGAAACTGTGAAGGTACTCCCTGAAACAACCATGGCCCTTCAATAATTGCCTCAGATAAAAGTGTGCCTCCGCGTTTTGTCTCTCAATCCAGGCTGGTACGTTCGTAATGAGCCCATGTGTCCAACTTCCTTTTTCTGCCGCGTCTCATTGTCTTTCCCTCTTCCACTGTGCGAGGCTCGCCTGTCTCTCCTTTTTTCGCTCGTCAGCCGTTAGACGCCTATTCATAGCTTTAGAATTTTGATAGACTCTTCTTAGCTCTGAGTCCATTAAGTCTGGCAGAATAAGACCAGATATGATACTGGCCGCTTCATATGAGACCGTTCCAAACGCACAGGCCACTCTAATGGCGCATAGCTTGGACATTGCCTTTGCCTTATTGGCATTTGTTTTTGGGCGCAGTGCTGTCCCCTTTAAAGGAGCCGCGTACATCAGCCTATCTGATGTTAGCTGGTAGGGCTCTCTTACTTCAGCTAGGGCCACCAGTGCTAGCCATTATTCCTGACTGGGCTGCTGTCACTGTAGCTGCCTTGCAACAAGCTTTTCCAACATGTGCTTTGAATTTCGAGGTAACTCAGTGAGTCTTGCGTTGTAACGTTGTAGCCATCAATATTCAAGATTACCGTTTCTGGTTTGTTTCAGCTCATAATAAACACCGTTCTCCTTAATTTTTGTTGTGATTGTATTGCACAAGTTTTGGATTTGGGAAAGTTCTTTCGCAACGATCGTCACAGCAATATCAGCAGATAGCTACTAATTGTCCTTAGCAGATATCCCGGTGCTCCTTGCCTGAAGAGTCTTAATGACATGTGGCCAAGATTCAGAACTAAAAGTATTTTTCACGTCAATTGTGACAATTGCGCAATATTTTTAGCGCCATCCATTTGGTTCCCTCATGGCCTTGACCGCAATGTCCGTAAATTTTCGACTGCGTGTATGGTGGATCGATGTCTCCTGAAATCAAATTCGTTTTCAGACAAGCCAGGACATCCCTTTTTCTAAGTGACGTTCCAAACGTTGCAGATCAGTATCTCCAAAATTTTAGACTTCACATCGATCATACAAACCCTTAGCAAAACGCCTTCATTTAGGCTCAGCGAACAAAAATTTTCAGCGAAGGCCTTCTTGCTGTGTGTTTCAAGTGCCTTGTTCGGGATGCCATCAAGTCCAGGCGCCTTTGCATTGCCGAAACTCTCCGCCACTTCTACATTTCAACCAACTTTTCTATAAGGATAGCACAGGTTGGTGCCTGATTCCTACCCCCTTGACCTTTGCCATTACTATTTTATTGGCTTGACCCCATGAATTTTCATCCACCTTCTCGCATAATTCTGTGAAGTTTACTTAATTTAATAGCCTTCTTGGACTCATTACGCTTTCTTTTAAAGCATACACGTAGTCTTGTTTGTTCTGGCGTACCTGAGCTTCTTTGGGCGAAGCGTCTCGCTTTATGACACTCGCTTCTTAGTGTGCTTATCTCTTTATTCGACCAGTATGTGGACCTTCGGGATGCGTTTTGTCTTTCTCAACACGTGACAGCGTTTTAAGCTTTACTTACATGGTTTACCAGCACTTCAGCTTGTCGGTCTACGTCGATGAAGCTATCCGGTCTTTCGGCCAGCATGAGGTCGAAGATGTCTTTATCTAGCGTTTTTACCTTCTATTATTTTCCAGAATGCCTCGATTTCGTGTCTTCTTGCAGATTTCCAGTATAATAGCAAGGCGATCGTGGTAGTAAAGACGTCATGGACTAGTTCGTCGAGGATCCGTTAATAATCATCTTGTGGTACACTCGGAGGGAAGTAGCAGCTTTGCTTTCTTTGTCGGAAATCCACATACCAGCTCTTATATTTTTATACTGCTGACGGACTATCGCCATATCTATCTTCTCCTCGTAGAATGTATCTTTCAGAAGTTCTTGAGCAGCTTCGCAGTGCTTTAGGTTCATTTATGCAACTCCCATTTCGTCCTTTTGCATGCTGCTTGATAGAGGGTGCATTTACAACTTCCGATTCGGTGATCCATATCATTTTTTCCGTTGGCTTTGCACATTTTTTTGCGAAGTGCTCGTTTTCACCCCATTTGGCTCAACACTTGCTTCTGTCATCCACGTCCCAGCCAGATGCCCATAATCCAAGCACCTGAAACACTCGGCTCTCCCTTATTCTGCAAATCACCCATTTAATCTTGATCTTGCCTGCACCAATCAGTATTCTTGCGTCCGATGGCGGAGTACTCAACACCGCCGTCTCCGTACCCACGTAAGCCTGTCTTTGGTTTTTGATCGAACTTTCCCTGAGCTTAGCCTATTAATTTGTGATCGAATTGCATTTACTATATGTATACTCTTTCTTTTATAACCTTATCTAGGTCACGGATCTCTACCGATACCTCACGGGTAAAGTCTCTTATCTGTTTCTGGTCACTTTGCATATCTTCTTTTCATATGCGTCATCTGCGCCTTCTTCATTTCCAGGAGTATTTCGCCTTTTTCCGTCTTCCTGGTTCGCGAGACGTCTCCCAAAGGTCTTTGAGGGTATCGTCCTTCTTGGTAAGTTTAAGTATATCGCTGTACAACATGTTTCCAGTGCGTGCAGCGATAATTGCATCCGGTCTCGGACGTGGTACATAAACAGCCTTTTTATTCGGGTTTGGTGTTTTGTGTATCACTTGGGTCCATCCATTTTCTTTTTTCTCACCTTTCCTTTCTTTTGTAGGAATGTTGCCTTCATTTCTCTTCCACGCCGGGTCTTCTTTCGCGCTTTCTCTTGACTGTCTTTTTTCTTAGGCGGAGTCTTCACGGGCATTTTCGGCGTTGAATCTGCTGCTCTGAGCTTTAAGAGGATATTTGGTCGGGTTTCTTTGGCCAGTAAATCTTAAAGATAATGCTATACACGGAAGCTTTGCAAACGTAGCAAAAGGCAACACTGCACAAATGCAATTGTCCCAAAACCAACCAAATGGAAGCGTTGAAACTATGATTTTCAACCTTACCCAATGTATGACACAATTTATGTCTACAATGCAAAATATGATTCAAGAGGTAATCAAAGCACAAAACCAAATATTACAAACTTTTTAAAGTTAAAAATGAGCGTATTGCACATTTGTTAATGGAATATCAACGGAGTTAACCAACATAAACTGGAACTTATTAAATTTTTGGACGAAAATAATTTAGTAAATGTAATGCTATTGTCAGCAACTCATCTTACGAATAAAAACAATTTATTTTTACCGGGATTTTGACTCTATGTCACAAACCACTCAGATGGAGAGGCATATAGCGGTGTTGGTTAGAAAACGATTAAATCACCACACATTAGAATCTCATGCTACAGAGCAATATTAACATGCTATCTCATGCCACAACAATTTCTATAACAAATCGCTGCGGGGACTTAAACCTGTCGGTACATAGACTTTTGGAACACTAGGTAATAGATTGCTAGCAAGTGGATATTACAATGCAAAACACATTTATTGGTGCTCAACACTAGTTAATCCGAATGGACGACAGCTGTATCACACTTTTAAAAACAGGCACAATAACCTTAACATAATATCTACTGGTAAGCCGTCATATTGGCCTAGTGATCATAACATAATCCCGGAATTAATTGATTTTTCTGTAATCAAAAATATATAAATCGCACATAACAGTTACTACATGTACTGACCTATCTTCTGATCACTCTCCTGTATTAATAGAACCATCTGAACAACCCATATTCGTTGATCCAAAAGTGGGTCTAACATCTTATAAAACGATTAATCATGAGTAGAAAATAAATACAGGAAGAGATATTGATGATGATATCTTTCGAAATATGGCATTATTCATCAGAAAACGACTCCCTACACCCCCGAACAGAATGATGTTGCATAGAGGCTAAATCGGACAATAACGGAAAAAATCAGATGCATGCTGCTAGACGCAAATTTGGAGGACAGATTCTGGGCTGAGGCTGCTGTAACTGCGGCATATCTACTGAATCGTACACCATGCAGAGGTAACAATCTAAATCCGGAACAGTTGTGGTCAGGACCAAACTTGAATCACCTTAAAGTCTTTGGTTGTAAGGCAATGGTTCACGTAGCCGAAGAAAAACGCAGTAAGTTAAAACCTAAATCTCGAGAATGTATTCTCGTAGGCTACAGTACTGAATCAAAGGCATACAGGTTGTATGATCCTGTAGCGAAAAATATTATTGTTAGCTGTGATGTAGTTTTTATTGAAAATCAAATTAATCAAAATCCTCCAGCTACAGATCCAAAGACAGATACAGTTAATTTATGGTTACCAGAGCCAACTTCCGTTGCTAATTCAGAGGTGGAATATATGGAAGAATTACCAACGGAAGATGGCAGTGGTTTAACTTCAGGTAACAGTCATTCGCATGTAGAAGAGAATCAAAAATCAACAATGGAGCGAGAAGAAATGACAGATTTGGACCATGAAGGAGTGCGTCACTCTGAGCGATTGCGTAATATGTTACGACCAAATTATAATCTCTGCGTAACTGAATGTGTATCATCAGATCCAAACACTGTGGACGAAGCCATGGCAAGCGAACAACATAAACTTTGGCAATCAGCAATGTGTGAAGAAATTGAATCTCATGATATCAACGGCACTTGGGAACTATCAGCCCTGCCTATGGGAAAGAAAGCCATTCCGTCAAAATGGGTTTTAAAAAAAGGTAAATGCAGACGGAGATCCTGCGCGTTATAAAGCCAGGCTTGTGGTGAAAGGATTCAACCAGAAGCAGCACATCGA
Organism: Bactrocera tryoni; assembly: GCF_016617805.1. Classification (NCBI taxonomy): domain Eukaryota; kingdom Metazoa; phylum Arthropoda; class Insecta; order Diptera; family Tephritidae; genus Bactrocera; species Bactrocera tryoni. The sequence continues at coordinate 6,189,504 of NW_024395824.1, forward strand.
TTATGACGAGACATTCGCACCAGTTGTGCGATATACATCATTTCGTTTTTTGCTTGCTCTTGCGGTGAAATATAACCTTACTGTTTATCAAATGGATGCTGTAAGTGCTTTTTACCTTAAAGAAGAGATTTATATGACTCAGCCGAGTGACTTTGATGATGGATCCGGTCGCGTCTGCAAGCTGCGAAAATCGTTATATGGTCTGAAGCAATCTAGTCGTGTCTGGAACATAAAGTTCCGGCTTGCAGCGCAGCAACGTCGACTAGGGTGGGTCGATTCCGGACATTTTTCGATTCGGGATTTCTAATAGTGCGGAAAAGTTGCCTTAGTACATTCTGATTCCAACGCAACTTTTTGTTTTGAAATCGGATTGCATCTTAAACCCCAACTCCGGCCTTGAAATTTCGGAAATTCGCCTAAAATCGTGAAATTGTCTACCTAGCGCCTGAAATACGCATCTCATGGCAAAATGTATCAAACAAAAGTTATTTGTCACGTCATTTGCTACCGAAATGATTATCATGGCCGTAGGACGAACCGTTCCCGAGATACGAGCGAAAATGCGGCGCGCCACAGCGCAAGGTGAAAATTGTTGCAGCTCTCAGCTAACCTGTATTGGTCACCCAGAACCCACCGCGTGGAGGTGGCAGCTCTTCGGGTTCCTCTCAAGCCCAACCCAACCAACCAACCATATGTCAGGCTTGTTTTAGTCTGAATCTGTGTCAAATTTATTGATAAAATCAGATTTTGTACTAAACTTTGGCACTTGTTGCCTAAATTTCAGTGTAGGGCGTATAAAACGATCACGAGATTGGGGGCCAATAACTATAGAAGATGCCTCTGTCACCAATTTGACGGTTCTCTCGACTGCCACGGTGTGAGAGGGGAACTCACTAAATTTCCATACCTCTGCAGTGTCTCCCGACAGCCCCTTTAATGAGTTCTTCGTTAGAAACTGAACAAAGAACTGGTGAAACAGTCAAGGTAATAGTCTTCCAGTAAATCATATGTGACCTGGGCCCCATTGCACCATTCACTTAGCACTTTTCACTTTGCAAATTTTTGAAAAGAGTTTTTTTTGAAAAGTAAAGTTGATGAGTGTTGCACTTTAAACTTATCAATAAGCTTTTCAACTTGTCGAAACTGACGAGCACTTTGGATAAGTTGATTTGATAAGCGTTGCACCAACAATTTCTTTTGCTTTGCAAATAGAGAAAACTTTTCCAATAATGTGCTAAGCGCTCTCAATGAGAAGTGGAGCAAAGCAATGTACGTTTCGATAATATTGCTCAGTTTCTCTTTATTATTTAGAGTGCTATGTCGCGTGCACAAAACAAAGCCAATAAATTGGCCGTTTTACAAGTTATAAAGGGGAAAAAAGTAAGTTTATTTTGATTATCATATTTAGAATGTATACATGAATATACAATAAATATATTTACCTACATTTAAGGATTATTTATTTGGATCTTTTCGAAATAATGCAACTTGCAAAACGCAAAAGCAAGATGGTTGGACTGAAGTTCTAAAGACGGCACAATCCCTCGGACTAGCTGCTGCTAATCGCGAATGGACTTATGCCAGAGATAATTTATTTGGCCTTTGGAAGAGTCGGTCTAGGAATAGCAATTAAATAAAAGCAAGTGAGGTTGCAAGTGAGTGAAATTTATTTAAATGCACAAACGGTCTAATTCCAGCTAAAGCAACAAAATTGCAAGAGTATTTCTGTAGTTTTGTTGTTTACACCATTATTCGCTGCGACGATTAAATTATTGTTATTCCTTAGATTTTTTGCTGCAGCTAGCAGTTATTTTCAACAAGATTCAATTCTTACTTCGTGTACATGCACAGCAGGATCTTGTTTTTTTTTTTAATAATTAGCTAGTTATAATTTAAAAATTCGCTTCATTTTAGGCGAAAAAAGACAATGCCAAGAGGACAGGCACTGCGGGTGGCAAAAACGTATTGCTGGATGAAGTCGACAACTACATACTTGACATTTTGGGCAATGAGTCGACACTTGTTCAGGGTCTCGGCCAACCCGAAAGCGATGGAGTGTCCTCCAATTCGGACAATATATTGGAACAAATCCAACCAGAAAGGACGAGACCAACCAACAGGAAAAGAACATATAATTTACAAGATAGACATGAGGAGTTGAAGCTTGAGCTCTTAGAAACCGAAATTTACAAAAAAAGGTAAAAATTTTGTCATTAGAACAAAAATTAGGTTTGAAACGATCAAAATTCACAGCGGATTTGGAGAAGGAGTCAATGAATGAAAATGATAAAACTCTCTCATTAAGTCCGCTGCTGTCGTATTAATAATAATTTTTAGTATATACATATGTATATTATTGAAGTATTTGATTTCATTTTTTCTTTTTATTTTATTTTTTTTTTCTGAAAACTTTATATTAAGAAGAATTTAAGTTTAAAATACATATATATATATGTAAATCCAAATCCAAATAAAATAACAAATGTGTACAAATTAAAGTTTCGTAACCTGTAAACTCGTGGGTAAGGCACTAATTTTTTTGTAATAAGGTTTCTTATAAAAGAAGAAATTATTAATTAAACCAATTTAGCAGATTAGCAGAATTGTTTAGTGACTCCGTGTTCTGAAAGGACTGCTCATTTCATTTTCATTTGCTCATTCATAATTCCTTCGTCATAATCCACATCATTTTGTGCATCCATTCGACAAATGTTGTGGAAAATGCAACTACATTATTATTATTTTCGCTGCTTTTTCTGGCTGCAACCGTAAATGGTTCAAGCAAGGAAACTTTTCTTTAAGGATACCTGTAAAAATAACTTGGCTATAAAAATCTTAAAAAACAAATGTATGTCTAAAAGTCATACCGAAACAATTTTCAATAATCTTCCTTGTTTTTTTATGCGCTCTATTAAAAAGCTGCTCTTGTGGCGACGTCGGATTGTTTCGCAAAGGAGGAATTAGCCAATTCAGTAACGGATAAGCACTATCTCCTAAAATTACGGCATTAGGGAATGGACGGAATCCGTTTTCAAATCTGCCGAACAAATTAGAATTACGTAGGACTCTGGCATCGTGCGCACTCCCTGGCCAATTACAATTTACGGCATAAATCTGAAAATTAGGTCCACAAACCATCATTGCATTAATCGCATGATTTCCGTGCCTATTCACAAATTGTTCCTCGTTAACGTTAGGCGCGTCTATATCAATCATCGTTCCGTCAATGCACCCTGCGACTTGTGGAAATCCACCAATATTAAAAAACTGTTTGGCGATATTTTGATTTTCTTCAAATTCTGGCCAACGAATAGTTACGTCCATGAACTCGTTTATCACGATATTTTCCACTCGATAGATTACTCTGCACACCGTTGATTTGTGAACACCATGCATTTTCGCAATTCCATGATATTGGCCACCATTACCTAACCAGTGCAGAGTGGTTAATAACTGTTGCAGGGGGTTTAAGCACATATTACGCTTTCTAGTGTATTGCAGATGCGCTCCTATTTTTAGCAAAATTTTTTCAATTTGGCTACGAGTTAGCCGAAAATTTTCTACCGCACTAATATCCAAATTGTAATTGATCCTTTCGTTTGTAACACGCGAATTGTGGGAATGTTCGTCTTCCAAAATATTAAAAAGTTCGAATCGAAGCATTTTGTTAGTTTTTTTTTTACTCCTATTAATATTTCACGAAGCTCGAGCACGTACTAAGGCACTGATTAATTTGTTCAGACTAAACTTATAATTGTCATGATAGGTGAAATTATTTTTAGCAAAACAATGCAAAACTTAGCAAATTGAGAAAAGAGAAGGGATAAGTAAAAGTTGTTGGTGCAACGAAGTGCTTACAAAATTTGCTAATTTGCTAAACTTATTACTTTTCTGCTAAGCACTTTTGACTTTGCATTTAAACTTTTGGTGCAACGCTTATCAATAGCATTGAGATACATTTTACTTAGCAATACTCAATTGAGTGACTCTCACTTATCAAGTTGGTGCAACAAAAAACTTTGCGTAGTTTTGAGAATTTGCTAAAATGCTAATGACAAGTGGTTGGTGCAATAGGGCCTTGGTCTACGAAAAGGGAGCTAACGTGCGAAAACTAGTTTTCTGGGAAACAGCTGTTAAAAATAAATAACTCTTCTCGTTATCTCATAAATTTTTCTCCTTTTTTTGACACCTAAGCCCCCTTTCCGTAGACCAGGTCACATATCGTATTATATATTAGCTTTGAAATTCAGCTTTGGCACTTTAATACATCTAACCCTTCCATTTACAGTGTCAGACTCTGCTTCTCTGGCTGCCAGAAGACGGTCAAGGGCCAACTTTCTGACTTCTATCCGTTCGTCAGTCATCATACTAAGGAGAATGTTTTCTGGAAGAGCAAAGAAAGCATTCTGTTGAATGGATGAATCGACAACCTTGCGCAATTTAGCAGGTAAGTATTTCGACCTTTGAATTGCAGCATAGAGATGGCGCGAGCCATCTTTGATTGAACTGTTCAATCTTATTGAGAACCACAAAGGTGAGTAAACTGTAAGTATGTACTGAGACCAAAATCTTTATTTCCTTTGTTGGTTTGTCAGTAGAAATGTATAATCTCAGAATTCTATTTGCACAGGTGAGCCAGCGAGATTTACACATGTTACTTGGATGCATCGACGCTAAGTCTGAGGAACATTGACCGGAAATAACAGCTTCTGATATTTTATAGAGATAAGCTTTCTCTGTGCTAAGTTGGGTCGGATTAATAACCTCAGAAGGTAATTGGCAGGATGGAAAACTTTCAAATTTGACAACCGGCATCTTCTCACAATCAGGGAGCAGTTTACCTATGTCGCCAGAGAATGTATTTGGACTCTTTGAGACACCATCTAAGTTTTCGAAAAGAGCACGAAATGGAAGTTCGTTGAAATGTAGAAGACAAACAACCGTTTCCGTTGTAGAAGACAAACAACAGTTTCCGAATGATTCCACCTTTCCAACCTGTGTTCGTGTTGGTGCCATCAGCACCGACAACTTCTAGATGTTCCACATCAACTGAATTGTCTTGTAAATGTTGCCATATAACTTGCGTCTCATCCTCAGCTGACCCGGAAGGAGTGGTGACGTGGCCAAAGTAATGGCAACCAGGTTCCGCTATAAGAAAAATATGTTCCTCTTTGACAGTGTCGCGGTAGTAGTTTTCACCTTCGCTGACTTGTATAAGTGTATTGTCCTTGCGGCCGTCAAAAGACAGCCCATATACAGAGTCAATACTTTCGGTGTTTTGGAGCTTAACTCCAACACTTTTTTTTTGCCCGACTAATCTTCCATTTGTCAGTGACAAAGCTAGCCTGATCCTCTGTTATCAAACCTGTTTTTTTGGCATCCAGAAAAGCAGATGAAACAATCAAGGCCGCTGCTCTATCACTTACTCCAAATCTTTTGGCAGCTAAAGCAGTGTGTTCTAATACTAGTGTGTTTTGTTTGGTTTTAGAGGATGGAAGAGAAAATTCATCATCAGCATCGTTTTTGGAAGAATCCATGTGCGACGCACTTACATTGTTGTCGTCTGTATGAGAGTCTGGCTGATCTGAATGGTCACGTGTTCTGGCTGATACTTTTCTGGTAAGTGTTGAAGTTGAATGACGTTTTGAAAGCTTTTCTTTACGTTCATTTTTCTTTGTGAACTTTTTTGTTTCGGGTAGATCAACACTTCCAATGCGACCAATTCTTCTGGTTCTCTGGTCCAAGAGAAATTATTGTTCATTGATAGGAACTTTCCTTTCCTTTGGACAAGTGCAAGAAGAAAAATAAATGCATTTACAAGCAGCGACGTCAAATAATTTTCCGGCAGAAGAGATAAAGTGGTCTCTTGTAGAGCTCAAACCTATTGGGTTCTTTAAAAACATTTGTTTAAGAGTCAGAAATTTCTTATGGTATGTGGTGAGCATTTGTACAACTCTGGTGTGTGAAACTATCGGAATAGATGACTTTTTGAAAGTATTTTCAACCTTTTTTGCAACTATTTCTGTAACCTCTTTACTCCTAGGTTCATAGTTGTCACCTCGGAGTCGCCCTATACGAAATCTTTCAAACTGATAACACAAAAGAACATCCTGGTAAGTAGGTAACTGGGACTCAGAGAGATTGTACGGATATATGCCAAACACAGGAAATTTCTGTCTAAATTTAAATTTAGATACAGACATTTTGAGTTCTGTGTTCTGTTGAGAGAATATAAGTGATAGCACTCGGCGAAATCAACGACAAGAGTGAAGGAACTCGATGAAAAAATATTTATGTGGAGACCAGTCCGAACGTGTCGTATGGCGCAGGGAAATGAATGTAAGTGATAGAACTCGGCGAAATCACCGACAAAAGTGAAGGAACTCGATGAAAGAATATTTGTGTGGAGACCTATCCGAACGTGTCCTTTGGCGTAGGTGAATGAATGTGAGTGATAGCACTCGGCGAAATCTACGTCAAGAAGTGTGGCCGCAAGCCGATTTTCACCTTGCACTGTGGCGCGCCGCATTTTCGCTCGTATCTCAGGAACGGTTCGTCCTACGGCCATGATCACATACCATTTCGGTAGCAAATGACGTGACAAATAACTTTTGTTTTATACATTTTGCCAAGAGATGCGTATTTCAGGCGATAGTTAGACAATTTCACGATTTTAGACGAATATCCGAAATTTCAAGGCCGGAGTTGGGGTTGAAGATGCAATCCGATCTCAAAACAAAAAGTTGCATTGAAATCAAGAAGTACTAAGGCAACTTTTCCGCACTATTAGAAATCCCGAATCGCAAAAAGTCCGGAATCGACCCACCCTAACGTCGACTAATGCGTGTATTTTCTTGTCGCTGGCAAAAAAATGCTATTCGTCGCTGTTTACGTGGATGATGTCATCTTATTCGCCAATGATACAAAGCTGCTGAACAATCTAAAAAATAAGCTCTCTGAAACTTTCAAAATGAAAGATCTAGGTGCAGTATCATCGGTTTTGGGTATGCGTATAGCTCAAAATCTCAAAGAAGGAACTTTGAAGATCGACCAATCTTCCTACAATGCCGATGTAATTCGACGTTTCGGCATCTAGGAATGCAATCCTCTAGGCACACCCCTCGACGTTAACCAAAAGCTGTCCGCTGAGATGTGCCCCACTAATGATGACGAAAAAAAGGAAATGGCTACTGTTCCCTATAAGCAAGCTATTGGATGTCTACTGTTTGCCGCTCAGGTCACGCGCCCTTATATATGCTTTGCTGTAAACTTGTTAAGCCGATACAGTACGAACCCAGGGAAGGCACATTGGACTGCAGTAAAGCGTGTCATGCGCTATCTCAAGGGAACTATTGACAAGGGCTTAGTGTATAAGAGTAGTCCTGATGAAATCGTTGGTTTTTGCGACGCTGACTGGGCAAATGATGTAAGTGATCGCCGCTCAACAACTGGCTATGTTTTTTCTTTTCACTTCGTGGGCTAGCAAAAGACAACGTCCTGTAGCCTTATCATCTACTGAAGCCGAGTTAATGTCTACGGTGGCTGCTACACAAGAATCAATCTGGCTTAAGCGATTTGAAAAGGAGTTAGTGCCCAAAGCTACGAAATCTATGACCTTATTCTGTGATAACAAGAGCGCTATACACATAGCTGAAAATAATTCATCATCATCTAATAAGGAGAACGAAGCATGTAGACATCAAATCAAAATTCATCAAAGAAAAAGTTGAAGATGGCCAAATTAAGTTATACCATATTGGCATCGATAAAATGATAGCCGATATTTTTACAAAAGCATTATCTGCGCCAAAAACAAAACAATATTAGTGACATATTTTCTCTTACTCATAACTGAATTGTATTACTGTTTCAAATTCATTTCTTATTGTATAACGAACTATCATTTCTATATCCATTTTGTAATGAACATAAATATTCAATTTAGGGAAGGTGTTGAGAAGAAAATTGTGCATTTATAATCTTACGAAACAATTTGTATATTATTAGACTTACAGATGTCATTATGAATAGAAGCTAAGTTCATTATTTAATAATGTCGCTAATACTGTCGCCAAGTCAACAGGCGTTTTACTCTCCTAACAGCATGTTTGTTTTATTCCTGTCGGTGGGACAGGAATTGCTTAACCATTCCTATATAAACAATGTAATATTTAGTTTATTTTCATTTGTGGTTTTGCGCGCGATAGATGAGCAGTACTTACGCCTCCTTTACACTACTCGCGAAGTTGAACGTATTTCTCAAAGCAAAACAATGTCGGAAGTAAAAAAGAAGAGACGGCAATACTGTGCGGAATATATTAAATTCGGATTCTTTGAAAATCCCACAAACCCATTGTCGCCTTTGTGTCTTCTATGTCTAAAAACATTTTCGAATGAAGCCTTCAAGACTGCAAGATCATTTGAATAAAATGCATCCAGATAAGAAAGACAAGAATGTAGCATATTTTCAAGACCTAGAGTAGAAGCATAATACTCAGCCAAGTGTAGCAAAACTATTTTCGGCGGCTGCTAAGCAAGATGACGACGGACTTCGAGCTTCGTACAATATCCCTTTGTTAATTGCTCAAAAAGACAAACCACATAACATCGGAGAAGAGTTAATATTGCCAGCAATAAATGAAGTAATAACTACCGTGCTTCATAAACCGGCCGCAGATATTATCCGAAAAATTCCTTTGAGTAATAATTCTGTGCAAAGACGAATTGATGAAATGGCTGAAAACATTGAAGAATCATTGTACGATCACCTGAGGTGAAGTCAATTTTCAATTCAGCTGGATGAGTCCACTTTACCAACTAATGAAGCATTGTTGTTGTCTTACGTGAGCTTTATTAAAGATGAGAAAATATGTGAAGAACTATTATTTGATAGAAATTTAGAGACCGATACAAAAGCCGAAACCATATTCAATGTATTGGAAAAGTTTTGCGATGAGAAAGAAATTCCTTTGAAAAATATTATTTCAGTTGCTACGGATGGCGCTCCGGCTATGACAGGGTGCCATAAAGGCTTCATAGCGTACTTAAAAAATAAAACTCCTGATGTCCTTGGTGTACATTGCGTTATTCATAGACAACATTTAGTTGCTAGAAACTTAAGTGAAAAACTATTTCAATCACTGCAATATGTCATCAAAGCAGTCAATAAAATTCGCAACAGCTCTTTGAATGGTAGATTATTTCATCAGCTTTGTGTTACTAATGACGAGGATTTCAATCGTTTGTTGTTTCATACTGAAGTTCGTTGGCTATCAAGAGGCAATTGTCTGACTCGATTCTACAACCAAAAGTTTCGTTTAGAATTCTCCGTTAATATACATATATAGGTCACAATAATTAATTAATTTAATTTGAAGTTATAGTGGTTTTTAAATAGGTGAAAAATGGGGGCGCTAAAAAAATATTTATTCTCAAAGTGGGCAGTAGACAAAATAAGTTTGGGAACCACTGGTCTAAAGCGACAGGAACCAAAGTTTCTGCAAGCAAAAGTTCAACATTTCACATATGCAGAAAAAGAAATTGCACCTTCCCAAACCTTTCCCTTGAAAATACTCAAATCCCACATACTAACATCTTAAGAATACTTGATACATTATTTGATAAAAATCTAACATTTAAGGCACATTGTAAATATGTTAGATTAAGCTTACTCAATAGATTAAACATTATTAAGTTTCTATCATCAAAACACTGTCACATACACATCTCAACACTTGTAAATATCACAAAAGCACTGATGTTGTCAAAAATAGATTTTGGATTCGCAATTTATGGACATTGTGCAAAAAAGCACCTCACTCTCATTGAAACCCCTTATCACATGGCGGCAAGAAGAAGCATTCACGCATTCCCCACCTCACCAACCAAAGTATTACTATCTGAAGCAGGTCTTCCAAACATTCATCATAGAATAAAATTTAACACAATGATGCTCATACCAAAGTTCATGTAGTGTAAAAACTCGATCTTGTTTAATCTACTGAAAACAAATCCTAAAACCAACAAGCCATCTACGATCATAAAATGCTCGAATATTATCAATCAGTTTCATATGACTTCGACACCGCAACTTTTAAAAGTGAACACTCACCCGCACTGGCTAACGCTGAATTCGTCTATAATAATTACGCTATTCGAATTTCAAAAAACAACCACCAATGCAGAGCAATATATCCAGCTATTCATTGGCACAGTAGTAAAGTACCGACCGACGGATCCAAACCAGATACCCACACTTCGTTTGCGGTAACAAACGATCAAGGTGTCACCATAACCGTCGGAATTTTACAAACGTACTGCTCGATATTTACAGCTGAATCGGCTGCGATATATGAATCGGTTCTATTTGTCGGAAAAACAGGAAAAAAAATATATTATATGTACAGATAGCAAATCGACAATTAACGCTATTTTAAATGAGACAAACTCAGTGCTGGTCAACAATATAAAAGAAATTTTGTATCAACACAAAAACAGAATTAAGATCATGTGGATCCCTGGGCATACTGGTATTAGAGGAAACCAACTTGCAGATGACCGTGCAAAAAAGGCTGGAAAAGAACCACTACTTTTATTCGAACACTGTACGTTGAAAGACTTTCGCAACATGGTAAAAAGAGTACTTGACGAGTCAAAATCGAGAGATTGGTCAAATTACCAACACCATTACAAGGAACATAATCTCTCGGGTACCAAGCCAAACTACACAACTAATTGCTCTTGCGAAGAAATAAAAACGTTTGTTCGCCTGAGAATAGGCCACACCTTCAAAACTCACAGTCATCTTTAAAACAAAACGGCTAAACCAGGCTGTTCATATTGTAATCAGCCAAATATATCAGTAAATCACATCCTAAATGAATGCACCGCTTTAAATACATCTAGGACAACTACTTTTGGTAAAACGAAACCATCAAATCTTTTACAGACACCAAATACTGACAACATCAGGGCAATCAACAATTTTCTAAAAATATGTAAGTTACCAAACTTGATTTAATTGTAACTATACCAATGGTAGATACTTATAGACACATATAATATTGTAATATAAGAGCCGAAGGCCTCAGCAGCCGGCGCTTTAACTTAGTGAATTAATTATTTATAATTAGCTCTCTTGCAAATAAATAAATAAAACAGCCGTCTTCATACAGACCAATGAGGCGTCAACCCTGTTTACATATACAGTAGATCTTCTAGCAGCTAATAATGTATGGATTTCAACTTTTACGGATGACACAGATTAAGTGAGCCGTAACAAAGGCCACATAAAGCATCAAAAATATTAGCCGAGCACTTATGTTCTGTCGAAGAATGGCTAGCCTACAGGCATATAAATATTAATGAACAACAAGAAAAAACGTTAACTTCGGCTGCACCGAAGCTAGTATACCCTTCACAGGTGCATTTCTTTTAGTAACTATGTGTTCAGTTTGTATGGAAGCTATATGCTATAGTAATCCGATCTGAAAAATTTTTTCGGAGTTTATATTATTATCTTAAGCAGTAATCCATGTCAAATTTCGTGAAGATACCACGCCAAATACCAAAGGTTTCCATACAAGCATTTGATTCCGATCATTCAGTTTGTATGGCAGCTTGATGGTATATTTAACCGATCAGAACAATTTCTTCCGATATTATAATATTTCTATGAACAATAACTCATACCAAATTTCGTGAAGATATATCGGCAAATGACGAAGTTTCCCATGCAAGCATTTGATTCCGATCATTAAGTTTAAAGGGCAGCTATATGCTATAGATAACCGATCCGAACAATTTCTTCGGAGATTACATTGGTGCTTTTAAAAATAATTTATACCAAATTTCGTGAATATATCTTGTCAAATGCAAAAGTTTTCCATACCAGAATTTGATTCCGATCATTCAGTTTGTATGGCAGCTATAAGCTATAGTGAGCCGATCTGAACAATTTATTCCGATATTGCATTATTTCTACGAACAATAACTCATACCAAATTTTGTGAAGATACATTGTCAAATGTGAAAGTTTTCCATACAAGAACTTGATTCCGATCAATCAGTTTGTATGACAGCTATATGTTATAGCGGTCCGATATTGGCAGTTCCGTCAAATCAGCAGCCTCTTGAAAATAAAATGACGTTTATAAAATTTCAAAACGATATCTTAAAAACTGAGGGACTAGTTCGTATATATACAGACAGACAGACGGACATGGCTAAATCGACTCAGCTCAACATACTGATCATTTATATATGTACATATATACTTTATAGGGTCTCCGACGCTTCTTTCTGGCTGTTACAAACTTCGTGACAAACTTAATATACCCTGTTCAGGGTATAAAAAGTATAAGCATGTTACATTTTCCAAAACTGTGCCCGGCAGTAAAAATTAACAATATTTTAGTACCCCAAGCGAATGAATTCAGCCTCCACGAGGAAACATCCCCAAATGGGTTGAGGCTGATCGACTTCGGCTTCCATAGAAATATTCACCAAGTTACCTGGCTGATTCCGAATCGAAATGACTATATAATTTGGCCACCTTTCCACTCTACTTACCCGTGAGTATTAGTAGGCGAAAAAAACGAATTTGCGAAAGCGCTCGAATGAAAAACCGTGGTCGTCCGTCTAAGATGTCATATCGAAATCAAAAAGGGCTTGTTCCCTGCCAGTCGGTCCCTTTTGTTAGTTTGGTATGGTGGCCTCATGTGTGTTGTATTCGTGATGTGATGGTATTTGTGTGCGCGTGATGTGGAAGTAAGAAGTTGTGTTTAATGAAAATGTGGTGTGTATGATATGTGTGGTGTGGCAGTGTTTTACTGTGAGAGGAGGTCAGAGGCTCAGTTAGCCATCCCGGCCCGCCTGGACGACTGTTTAGCCTAGAAGCCGCTGCAGCTGTTGTGGCGTTGCCACAAGGCTGCTAAGACCCGTGGATCGACATGGTTGTGGTCCAGGCTGTCGACGCCGCAAATGAGGTTCTAATCCGCTGGCGATGTAGCAGCATGTAATGCGACCTGTTGAAAATTCGGCACAGACCCCTTCACTCACTCTCTAAAGTCGTATGAGAGTGCGAAAGGCAGTTCTGACAATACCCATGCACCTGAACAACTTTCTACCATTGCAAGGGTCGCATACCTCGAAAGATGCCACAATGGTGTAAACGACATGGGCGTCAACATATGGGGCATCTTATACGATGTGTCTCCGAGGGCACTAATGAGAACGTCGGTGGTGGTCGGGTGCCACTGTTGCCGGCGTTGTTGCCGGTGCAGTTGCCGGCAGTGTGTGATGAATGTGTGGTCGTATTTATCCATCATGTTTGTTACTTTTCTTTGTTATTTTGGATGGTTTGTTAATTTGTACTGGTTATCGTTCGGTACGGAGATCAACGACTCGTATGTGACCGTCGGAGCCATAACGTAGTTTTTCTATGATTCCAAGCCGCCATTCGGTAGGAGGCAGACAATCCTCATGGATGAGGACACAATCTCCAAGTTTTGGCGCTTGTTCAGGAGTCTTCCAATTGTACCTTTTGTGGAGATCCTTTATGTATTCTTTTTCCATCGACGGCAAAAATGATAATGGAGAACTTTAATACTTTCTCATCGATTCAATAGGGACAGCGACTCTACCCCTGGCTCAGGGATGGCCAGAATTGGTGCTCCTATTAGAAAGTGCTCTGGAGTTAAGGCGGTGAAATTTGAGCCGCCCATATGAGGAGCGCTTGGGGGTATAAATTGAATGGACGCCTTTACCTGAAAAGGCCCAACAAAATCTGTTATGGTGAAAGACACAGCGAAATTGCAGTGTTCAAGTGGAGTGGAGTGCTGATCTACGTTCGCATCTTCTACTTGTGCATAGTGCAAATCTTGCACGTGAAGATGCCCTTCTTTATTTGGGGCTTAAGACGGGGAATATAATACTCTTGGCGCACCATATGTTGCATAAGGCGATGTTCGGTGTGTAGCATTAATATATGAATGTAATTAAGGAATAATGTGGCAAAATGGGACCTTTCTGGATTTATTAGGGAGTGGCATTCGTTGTATGTTAGACTTGAATTAGCATGCCGACCATTGGCACGAAGCATACCTTTCGTGTCTAGAAATGGGTCTAAAACTAACAGTGAGCTCTTTTTAGCAATCAACTTCGATTTTCTTAGTAGTGATATATCGCGGTTGAAGTAGCACTCTGTATTGCATGGGAAATTAGGTGACCCCTTGACTTTGGTTTTGAGTTGCTCTATAAATTTGAACATGTAACTACTCTGAGGGCTCTTGGAAACGATAAAATTCGTTCAAGCATGTCGGCATCTTCCAGTAATATGTGAAAGGTGGCAGTTTTTCGACCTTCTGGAGCAATTATGTTGCGCATGGGGGATTTTGGCCATCAGAGGGTGGTGGTGGCAAGGTGCAGCGATTTGCACCCTCTTGTTCCTAGTTCTCAGGATTGTCAGAACTGCCTACGTGTCGTCAAGTGGCTGATCCAACAAGGTCAAGTATTTGAGACGTTCGATTGGAAATATACGTCTTCCTTGCATGAGGTAGTTTTTTTTAACAAGGGTAGTACAATTTCGGAATCGGAAAACAGATATATGTAATTTGCATTTTGTCATGTTTAAATGCATTTGGCTACTAATTTGGAAAGTAGTAGTGCGCCACATAGCGAGCAAGTCGGAGTAGACTTAGCATTTTTAAAGGAGTTACTTTTGATTTCGCTACTAACAAATGGCTTGTGGTCGTGGTGTCACTTTGTGTGGTCGAAAAGTTTTTCCACAGAGGATAAAATCTGTCTTTTTGTTATAGCTGATAATGCGGATATGGACTCAGTCGTGTACGAGAACTGGTCCGATATCCCATTCCATTGGATGGCCAGAGTTTTTGTTGTCCTTTACTTTTCGAACAGAAGGAAAATCGTGTCCAACAAATTTTCGTTTGGTATATTTTTTAGTAATTTGCCCTAATCTTTTTAATGGAAACTCTGCGGATTTGAGGACATTTATTACTTATGATAAAGATTCGTATGCGAATGGAAGAGTGTGACCTCCAGACAGAATATTGTCTACATGCGTTTGAGTTTTTAACACTTCAATTCTGACTTTGTGTTTTCTGCCAATTCGTGGAGTGTTCGAATGGCTAGATATGGTGCACAGTTAACGCCTACGGTAACTGTTTTTAATTTGAAGTCGCGTTATGGACTGTTGGGCCATCTTCGAAACATAATTCGTTGAAAATATTGGTCGTCTTTATGTTCGACTATTTGCCGATACATTTTTTCAACGTCCCCATTGAATACGTATTTGAATATACGCCAATTTAATATCAGAAGCATTAAATCTGGTTGGAGTGTGGGTCCCGTAAATAGGATATCAATTATGTAGAGAATTCCCCTAGCTAGTGGTCTTGAGGCCTTGAAGACCACTCTTACTTTTGTTGTTTTTTGTCTGGCTTTAATACTGCATGATGTGGCAAGTAAAAGGAGTAGTATTTGCCGTTGACGACTTTTTCCCCTGGGTTTAATTCCTCCATGTGGTCTAAATGGAGGTGTTCTTCTAACACACAATCATATTCTGATTTGAGTTCACTTTTTTCAAGTAGCTTTCGTTCCATACTTAGAAACTGCTGTATTGCAGAGTGGCTTAAGGCGAGTGTGCTAGGAAATTTTTGCTTAAGTGGTAGTCCAACGACATACCGACTATTTTCTAATCTAGTAGTTGTGGAGGATGGAGTCATGTGTAGAAGTTCACGCAAGTGAGGAAAGTTCTCTGAACGCCATTCACTTGGGAGTGGCCAGAAACGATTATTTTACATATGACTCAAGCAGCTCACGACTTCCGGTCATTGACCAAGTATTCTCTGGGTAGCCTAAGAACATCCGTTCGAAGGCGAGCTAAGGTGAAAATGCGAAACATCTCCTACATAGGGTTGTGCGTTGGGTTTGGGACCCGCCACGTAAAAACCTCTACCAATGAAAAATTACCAACAGCCTCGGAAGAGAAACCCCCCTTTTGATGACGATCATGGCAAACGAAATAAGGACTACGATATTAGGACATGCACCTGGAATGCCCGGTCCCTTAATTGGGAAGGTGCCGCTTCCCAGCTGGTTGATGTCCTCGTAAAAACAAAGGCTGACATCACCGCCGTCCAAGAAATGCGATGGACGGGACAAGGACACAGACGAGTAGGTCCTTGTGACATTTACTACAGTGGCCATATGATGGAGCGCAAGTCAGGTGTGGGATTCGTGGTGGTAGAGAGACTCCGTCGCCGAGTACTATCATTCACTGCGGTGAATGAACGTCTAGCCACAAACCGCATCAAAGCGAGTTCTTCAACATATCGCTGATCTGCGCCCACGCCCCGACGGAAGAGAAGGATGTTGTGACCAAAGATGCCTTCTATGAGTGCTTGGAGCGCGCTTATGAAGACTCTGATCACTATCTTGTTGCAGCTAAGATTCGCACAAGGAAGGTTTGACATCGTAAAGCTGCAATCAAAACAGACAGTCGAACGATTTTCTACTCGGCTTGCACTCCTGCTCTCTGAGAGCACTCGCCAACAACTCTGTATAAGGGAACTGTGGGACGGCATCTCACCCTCCTTACGTACAGCTGCAACCGAAGCCATTGGTTTTCGGAAAGTGCAAAAGAACAGCTGGTACGACGAGGAGTTCCGTGTCGCAGCGGAGAGAAAACAGGCTGCCTACCTCGCAACGTTACGATCGACCACTACACGTGCGGGATGGGATAGATACCGAGAGTGAAGAGGGAAGCGAGACACATTTGTAGACAGAAGAAGAAAGAGGCCGAAATGCGTGAGTACGAAGAGCTTGATAAGCTGGCCGACAGGGGTAATGCTCGAAAATTCTGCAAAAAAATGCGGGGGCTTACAGAAGATTTCAAGATCGGAGCATACTCTTGTAGAACCCCCAAAGGTGATCTAGTCACTGATGCTCAGAGCATACTTAAATAATGGAGGGAACACTTCTCCAGCCTGCTGAATGGCAGTGAACGCACAACACCAGGAGAAGGAGAACCCGATTCCCCAATCGATGACGATGGAGCAGACGTTCCATTACCCGACCATGAAGAAGTTCGAATAGCAATTGCCCGCCTGAAGAACAACAAAGCGGCAGGGGCCGACGGATTGCCGGCCGAGCTATTCAAACACGGCGGCGTAGAACTAATAAGGAGCATGCATCAGCTTCTTTGTAAAATATGGTCGGACGAAAGCATGCCCAACGATTGGAATTTAAGTGTGCTATGTCCAATCCATAAGAAAGGTGACCCCACAATCTGCGCCAACTACCGTGGGATTAGTCTCCTCAACATCTCATATAAGGTTCAATCGAGCGTATTGTGTGAAAGATTAAAGCCCACCGTCAACAAACTGATTGGACCTTATCAGTGTGGCTTCAGACCTGGAAAATCAACAACCGACCAGATATTCACCATGCGCCAAATCCTGGAAAAGACCCGTGAAAGAAGAATCGACACACACCACCTCTTCGTCGATTTCATAGCTGCTTTCGACAGCACGAAAAGGAGCTGCCTTTATGCCGCGATGTCTGAATTTGGTATCCCCGCAAAACTGATAAGGCTGTGTAAGCTTACGTTGAGCAACACCAAAAGCTCCGTCAGAATCGGGAAGCACCTCTCCGAGCCGTTCGATACCAAACGAGGTTTCAGACAAGGCGATTCCCTATCGTGTGACTTTTTCAACCTGCTTCTGGAGAAAATAGTTCGAGCTGCAGAACTTAATAGAGAAGGTACCATCTTTTATAAGAGTGTACAGCTGCTGGCGTATGCCGATGATATTGATATCATCGGCCTTAACACCCGCGCCGTTAGTTCTGCTTTCTCCAGACTGGACAAGGAAGCAAAACAAATGGGTTTGGCAGTGAACGAGGGCAAAACGAAATATCTCCCGTCATCAAACAACTCTTTGCCAACAGGTGCTACTTCGGACTGAGTAGGCAATTAAGAAGCAAAGTCCTCTCTCGACAAACAAAAACCAAACTCTATGAGTCACTCATAATTCCCGTCCTGCTGTATGGTGCAGAGGCTTGGACGATGTCAACAACTGATGAGTCGACGTTGCGAGTTTTCGAGAGAAAAGTTCTGCGAAAGATTTATGGTCCTTTGCGCGTTGGCCACAGCGAATATCGCATTCGATGGAACGATGAGCTGTACCCGATAAGTGACGACATTGACATAGTTCAGCGAATTAAAAGACAGCGGCTACGCTGGCTAGGTCATGTTGTCCGAATTGACGGAAACTCCCCAGCTCTGAAAGTATTCGACGCTGTACCCGCCGGGGGAAGCAGAGGAAGAGGAAGACCTCCACTCCGTTGGAAAGACCAAGTGGAGAAGGACCTGGCTACGCTTGGAATATCCAATTGGCGCCACGTAGCGAAAAGAAGAAACGACTGGCGCGCTGTTGTTAACTCGGCTATAATCGCGTAAGCGGTGTCTACGCCAATTAAGAAGAAGAAGTTCAATTAAAGGCTTATCATCTCATTGAGCAAATTGCTCTTACTTCATAATACCTACATACATGTTTATTCTATTTTTGGATATATAGTACATGTGTATATATATACATATAATTTCGTCTTCTTTTTGCTATTTTGAACTTTAAAATGTCCATTAAATCTGTAACTGGCATAGTTTCGTGCTGATAATTTGTTATGTTTTTTAATTATTCTAAATCAAAATTGTTTGATTTAATATTCCAATTTTACCAAATGTTAATGTATTTATCATGTTTTGTAGTTCATGTATAATAAATTGATTTCTTTTTATTGCAAAGGCGTGTTCTTGCTAACCATTTAAGTAGGTTGCTATATATACATATTTCTGGCTTAATAATGTAAATAGGCATATTTATCAACGAAAATGTTTTTTTTTTGTCGATTGCTGTTTTGTTTCGGGCTCATACGCATAGATCCATGATTCGTCACCTGTGACGATCTGATAAACGTCTTTTGAAGCACCGCGATCGTATTTTTTCAGCATTTCTTTACACCAATCCACACGAGCCTTTTTTTGAGCGATTGTCAAATTGTGCGGGATCCAACGAGAACAAACCTTTTTTACGGCCAGGTGTTCATGCAATATCGAATGTATGCTAGTGGGAGAAATGCATAATGCCTCTATCTGAAGGTATGTTACATGACGGTCTTGCATTATCAGTTCACATACGGCATCGATGTTTTCTGGCACAACGGCTGTTTTTGGACGACCTTCACGGAATTCGTCTTTGAGCGAGCGTCGGCCACGATTGAATTCGTTGTACCAGTTTTTCACAGTGCTATAGGATGGTGCTTCATAGCCATACAAAGATTTTAGTTCATCGATGCACTCTTGTCGGGATAATCCACGTCGAAAGTTGTGAAAAATGATCGCACGAAAATGTTCACTAGTTAATTCCATTTTTTGGCCGAGATGAATTTTTTAATTCCCTGTAAATAAAACAATTCACCATTAAATGACTAAACGTTCTGAGTGATGTTATGCTAATCAAGTAAGGAAGGGCTAAGTTCGGGTGTCACCGAACATTTTATACTCTCGCATGATAAAGTGATAATCGAGATTTCATTATACGTCATTTATATATTTTTAAAATACCGTATTTTTGTAAAGTTTTATTCCGCTATCATCATTGGTTCCTAATGTTTACATATATTATCATCAGATGGAATTCGAAATAGCGTTATATTGGAAGAAGACGTGGTTGTGAACCGATTTCACCCATATTTCGTACGTGTCATCAGGGTGTTAAGAAAATATTATATACCGAATTTCATTGAAATCGGTCTAGTAGTTCCTGAGATATGGTTTTTGGTCCATAAGTGGGCGAGGCCACGCCCATTTTCAATTTTTCAAAAAAGCCTGGGTGCAGCTTCCTTCTGCAATTTCTTCCGTAAAATTTAGTGTTTCTGACGTTTTTGTTAGTCCGTTAACGCACTTTTAGTGATTTTCAACATAACCTTTGTATGGGAGGTGGGCGTGGTTATTATCCGATTTCTTCCATTTTTGAACTGTATATGGAAATGCCTAAAGGAAACGACTCTGTAGAGTTTGGTTGACATAGCTATAGCAGTTTCCCAGATATGTACAAAAAACTTAGTAGGGGGCGGGGCCACGCCCACTTTTCCAAAAAATTACGTCCAAATATGCCCCTCCCTAATGCGACGGACGGACAGACGGACAGACGGACAGACGGACGGACAGACGGACGGACAGACAGACATCCGGATTTTGACTCTACTCGTCACCCTGATCACTTTGGTATATATAACCCTATATCTGACTCTTTTAGTTTTAGGACTTACAAACAACCGTTATGTGAACAAAACTATAATACTCTCCTTAGCAACATTGTTGCGAGAGTATAAAAATGTCAAACTTTCCAATAGAAATGTCAGATTGCACCTGGCAATACTTAGTGTTGCCCTAGGCCAGAATATACATATATAGCAGCCCTCGTACAAACTGTTCCCATAAATTCCCACAAATTCCCATATTCCTCATAAATGGTAAAATCCCATTTTCAGTTAGTACATATTCTTGGGTGCAGTGTATAATATCAGCGGGTTTTGAGCTGATTAGTGTTGCCCAAAATAAAATGATAATATTAAATCCTATAAGTAATTATGATTTTATATTATCATTATGAATAATTCTGTTTGATATTAATATCTAGATAATACTACTATTCTACTACTAACATGCATATGATTTCTATTAGTTGGATTATAAGTACATATTAGTTAATGAAATATAGCATTTTGTGAAGCAACTTGTGTTAGTTTACAAAAAAATAGATCATAAACCATTTCGTGTGTTAATAAAGTATTGCATTTTGGGAGAAAATACTATAGAACTTGGACTCTGCACCAGGGAAATCAACCGTTGAAAAGAGATTAGCTAAGTTGGAAAGAGGAAAAATGAGTACCGAAGACAATCAGCAATTCGCTGTTTTTGTTAGATTATGAACTTGCGAGGCATCCACTTTGCATGGAGCTTTCGCCTCATTACTGTTTCTGGGGCGCACGTGTTAAATTAGGAGTAAAACAATTCCTCTTTCCCTAAAACATTATGATTTTCTACTGTCTTTGGAATACTTAAAATCATACAATACATTTTTACCTATTTGTTTTATTTTTACAATCTATATCTATATACATATGTATATAACGTTAAGTGGCAAAACTTCCTTTTCGCATACTCTTCCTAGACGGCTTGCCCGATTTCAATGAAATTTTCAGGGGTGATTGGGGAAAAAAATAAAATGTTACATCCCGCCTATACAAATTCTCATGAAATAATGGTTTGCCGCAAGATTGGCAGTCCTGTCAAATGCCTTTTACTAAACAGAAACAACTGGCGGATGTTTACAATTAATAAAAAACATTGACATCGAATGTTGATCGTTTTTTCCTGTCATTCGTTCTTTCTATGGATGACTGTCAAGCTAACAAGACATACAGAACGTAAGTGTTCCGAATGCACTGAGTGTATCAAAAAAAATGTTTCAACATTGTGTGTATTTTTCTCAGATTTCAACGTGATTAACATTCTGCGTACAACACAAAGCAAGTGAGTATTGTTGTTGTTTCATATGTGATGCCATGCGGTTCGATTGTCGCTTGAAAATGCGTGGTGTATGTAAAAAAAAGTGTTTCAACATTGTGTGTTTTTTCCAGATATAATTCCATCGATTTGCTACATTTATTGGAACCGATTTAGTGTTTTTCTGCTGACCCTGCAACACACACAAAGCAAGTGAGTATTGTTATTGTTTCGTAAGTGCTTCCATGCGGTTCGCAAATAAACTGTTGGTGGGTCTTATTGCATATGCGTGTGTGGGTAAAATACATAGTTTAAGATGTAGTTTTAGGTTAATTTTTCCATTTTTATTTATGTACTTTAAATATGCATACTCTAGCACGACCACTGGGGACAACACTAACTACCTTGTTCGAGTTGTGTGAAAACGATGAATTTGCAAGAACATTGCTATATTCCGAAATACCACAATATTTCACTTGGAATCCATCATCGAAAACATTTCAACGACGAAAGCAAGGGGAGCGTGTTGACGGTTATCCAAATGTCGGTAAAACCGATGCCATAAGACGCACTTACACCATCCATCCGAACAACGCCGAATGTTTTTATTTGCGTCTGCTATTAGTCAACGTGCGCGGACAAAGATCATTTGATGATTTGAAAACTGTTGACGGTCAGTTGTGTGCGACGTATCGTGAAGCGTGTCAGCGATTGCATTTGTTAGAAGATGATATGCATTGGGACACCGCACTTCATGACGCATCACTCACATCTCATCCAAAACAAATACGCGTACTATAATAATATCTACATGCCTTCCGTCAAATCCGCAATAACTGTGGAATAAGTACAAAGACTGACCGAGGACTTATTAATTTTGGCGCGTAATCGAGCATCGGACGCAGACTTGCTATATACATTACAAATGTATAATTCTGTTTTGATATTGGTTGAAGATCTGTGCCTTACAATTGTGAATAAGGCATTAGCGCAACTTGCCATTACTGCGCCCAATCATTGACCATGAGCTTCAACGTGAACAACAGTACGATTGCAATGAATTGCGTGCTTTCATACAAGCTAACTTTACAAAATTGAATATTCAGCAGAAAAATGCTTATGATAAGATTATACGAGCGGTTGACAATAACGCAGGTGGATTCTACTTTCTTGATGCGCCCGGTGGTACAGGGAAAACGTTTCTGATCTCTTTGATTCTTGCTACTATACGGTCACAGCAGAAAATTGCGCTGGCAATTGCTTCGTCAGGCATCGCTGCTACTCTACTTGATGGCGGCCGAACAGCACATTCTGCGTTGAAATTACCGTTGAACATCCAAGTCGTTGAAACACCAACGTGCAACATATCGTGAAATTCAACAATGGCAAAAGTTTTGCGAGGAGCTCGAATAGTTCTATGGGATGAGTGCCCAATGGCTAACAAAAAGTCATTAGAAGCATTCAATAGAACAATGCAAGATTTACGCCAAAAGCATCAAATTTTTGGCGGAGCATTAGTTTTATTATCCGGCGATTTTCGGCAAACTTTGTCAGTCATTCCTCGATCAACTCCTGCCGACGAAATAAACGTATGTTTAAAATCGTCAGTTTTGTGGAGACATGTTCAAAAGCTGACTCTTACCATCAACATGTGAGTCCAATTGCGAAATGATCGATCCGCAGCGGCGTTTTCGAAGCAGTTGTTGGACATTGGCGAAGGCAAAATACCAATCGATGATACCGGTTTGATCACATTGCCAAACAACTTTTGTACACTTTTACAATCGAAAGAAGAATTGATTGAAAGTGTATTTCCGAATATTGTTCAACACTATCAACGCCACGATTATTTCAGTGAATGCGCAATATTGGCACCGAAAAATGTACACGTCAACGAAATCAATTTTGCCATTCAAGAAAAACTGCCAGGAGAATCTACAACATATATGTACATCGATTGATAGCGTTTTGAATCAAGATGAAGTAGTCGATTATCCAACTGAATTCTTGAATTCTTTGGATCCCCCCGGTCTGCCACCGCATCGTTTGGTCCTGAAAGTCGGTTCACCCATTATACTTCAACGAAATCTGAAGCCACCGACTTTGTGTAAGGGCACAAGACTTTCAGTCAAAAAATTGTGGCCAAATTTGATTGAAGCAACGAAACTAAATGGCAAGGCAGCAGGTGAAGTTGTACTCTTACCACGCATTTCCATGATTCCAACGGACATGCCGTTTGAATTTAAGCGCTTGCAGTTCCCAGTACGTCTTGCCTTTGCGATGACCATCAACAAATCGCAAGGGTAAACGTTTCAAGTGTGCGGCGTCAATTTGGAAGAACCGTGCTTCTCCCACGGCCAATTGTTCGTCACATGCTCGAGAGAGGGAACACCAAGGTGCTTATTCATTTACGCGCCAGGTGGAAAAACCAAAAATGTTGTATACCAATATGTTTTATAAATGTTTTATAAATAAGTAACAGCTTTACAACAATAAATAAAACACAAAGTAAAAACCCTTAAGAGTTTTAATCGATTTAGGTGTAGCGAAACGCACAGGGTAACAGCTGGAAATTTATATATTACAGTCATAAGGCAATACAAACATGTTTTCTCTAAAGGTTACTCTTGAAAGAGGCCATGTGACACCCTATAGACGCTGTTATCCTCATCGGTAGCGATTTCCAGCGGAAGCTTGAATGTAGAGTATAGCGTAGTGGCAATGCCGGATGACGCAACAGCTAACGGAATCTTCCGTTAGATCTCTTTTTTTTCTTTACTGGCGTAGAAACCGCGTACGTGGTTATAGTTAACAAAAGAGCGCCAGTCGTTTCTTCTTTTCGTAAGGTGGCGTCAATTGGAGATTCCACCCAAAGCGAGATCCTTCTCAACCTGGTCCTTCCAACGGAGTGGATGTCTTCCTCTTCATCTGCTTCCCCCAGCGGGTACTGCGTCGAATACTTTCAGAGCTGGAGTGTTTCCGTCCATTCGGACAACATGACCTAGCCAGCGTAGCCGCTGTCTTTTAATTCGCTAAACTATGTCAATGTCGTCATATATCTCATACAGCTCATTGTTCCATCGAATGCGATATTCGCCATGGCCAACGTGCAAAGGACCATAAATCTTTCACAGAACTTTTCTCTCTAAAACTCGCAACGTCGACTCATCGGTTGCTGTCATCGTCCAAGCCTCTGCACCATATAGCAGTACGGGAATTCTGAGCGACTTATAGAGTTTGGCTTTTGTTCGTCGAGAGAGGACTTTAGAGGCAATTGACTCAGTCCGAAGTAGCACCTGCTGGCAAGAGTTATCCTGCGTTGGATTTCCAGGCTGACATTGTTGGTGGTGTTTACACTGGTTCCAATATAGACGAAATTATCTATGACTTCAAAGTTATGACTGTTAACAAAGACGTAAGAGCCAAGTCTTGAGTGCGACAACTGTTTGTTTGATGACAGGAGATATTTCGTCTTGCCCTTGTTCACTGCCAGACTCATTTGCATTGCTTCTTTGTCCAGTCTGGAGAAAGCAGAACTAACGGCGCGGGTGTTGAGGCCGATCATATCAATATCATCGACATACGCCAGCAGCTGTACACTCTTATGAAAGATTGTACCTGCTCGATTAAGTTCTGCAGCTCTAATTATTTTCTCCAGCAGCTGGTTGAAGAAATCGCACTATAGAGAGTCGCCTTGTCTGAAACCTCGTTTGGTATCCAACGGTACGGAGAGCTCCTTCCCGATCCTGACGGAGCTTTTCGTGGTGCTCAACGTCAGTTTACAGTTACGTATTAGTTTTGCGGGGATACCAAATTCAGACATTGCGACATAAAGGCAGCTCCTTTTCGTGTTGTCAAAAGCAGCTTTGAAATCGTCAAAGATCCAGATTTGGCATGGTGAATATCTGGATGGTTATTGATTTTCCAGGTCTAAAGCCACACTGATAAGGTCCAATCTGTTTGTTGACGGCGGGCTTTAATCTTTCACACAATACGCTCAATAGAAGCTTATATGCGATGTTGAGGAGGCTTATCCCACGGTAGTTGGCGCAGATTGTGGGGTCTCATTGATTATGGATTGCGCAGAGCACACTTAAATTCCAATCGTTGGGCATGCTTTCGTCCGACCATATTTTACAAAGAAGCTGATGCATGCTCCTTATCAGTTCTTCTCCGCCGTGTTTGAATAGCTTTGGTGTTCTTCAGGCGGGTAATTGCTATTCGAACTTCTTCATGGTCGGGCAATGGAACGTCTGCTCCATCGTCATCGATTGGGGAATCGGGTTCGCCTTCTCCTGGCTTTGTGCGTTCACTGCCATTCAGCAGACTGGTAAAGTGTTCCATCCATAATTTAGGTACGCTCTGAGCTTCGGTGACTAGATCACCTTTGGGGGTTCTACAAGAGTATGCTCTGGTTTTGAAACATTCTATTAGCCACAGCATTTTTTCGTAGAATTTTCGAGCACTACCCCCGTCGGCCAGCTTATCAAGCTCTTCGTACTCACGCATTTCGGCCTCTTGTTTTTCTGTTTGCAAATGCGTCTCGCTTCCTTCTTCAACTCTCGGTATCTCTCCTATCCCGCACGTGTTGTGGTCGATCGTAACGTTGCGAGGTTGGCAGCCTGTTTTCTCTCCGCTGCGACACGGCACTCCTCGTCGTACCAGCTGTTCTTTTAAATTTTCCGAAAACCAATGGTTTCGGTAGCAGCTGTACGTAAAGAGTTTGAAATGCCGTCCCACAGTTCCCTTATATCGAGTTGTTGACGAGTGCTCTCAGAGAGCAGGAGCGCAAGCCGAGTAGAAAATCGTTCGGCTGTCTGTTGTGATTACAGCTTCTCGACGTCGAACCTTCCTTGTGTTTTTTGACGTGCGCTTATTGCTGCACAGAGGAGGGTGCGAATCTTGGCTGCAACAAGATAGTGGTCCGAGTCGATGTTAGGCCCTCGGAGCGTACGCACATCTAGAACACTAGAGACGTGTCTTCCGTCTATCACCACACGATCGATTTGGTTGGTGGCTTTTCGATCCGGAGACAGCCAGGTAGCTTGATGAATCTTCTTATGCTGGAATCTAGTACTACAGATAACCATATTTCGGGGACCGGCGAAGTCGATCAGCCTCAACCCATTTGGGGATGTTTCGTTGTTGAGGCTGAATTTACCGACCGTAGTGCCAAAGATACCTTCTTTGCCCACCCGGGCGTTAAGGTCGCCGAGCACGATTTTGACATCGTGGCGGGGGCTGCTCTGATAAGCGCGCTAGAAACGCTCATAGAAGACATCTTTCTTCTCTTCCGTCAGGGCGTGCTCGCAGATCAGCGATATGCTGAAGAACCTCGCTTTGATGCGGATTGTGGCTAGACGTTCATTCAGCGGAGTGAATGATAATACTCGGCGACGGAGTCTCTCTTCCACCACGAATCCCACACCAAACTTACGCTCCTTTATATGGCCACTGTAGCAAATGCCACAAGGACCTACTCGTGTCTGTCCTTGTCCCGTCCATAGCATTTCTTGGACGGCGTTGATGTCAGCCTTTATGTTCACGAGGACATCAACCAGCTGGGCAGCGGCACCTTCCCAATTAACGGACCGGACATTCCGGGTGCATGTCCTCAAAGCGTAGTCCTTATTTCGTTTGCCATGGTCGTCAGTAAAAGGGGGGGTCTCTCATCCGAAGCTGTTGTTTAGTTTTCATTGGTACTGTTTTTTACGTGGTGGGTCCCAAACCCAGCGTACAACCCTACGTAGGGGATGTTTCGCCTTCTCACTTTAGCTCGCCTTCAAACGGATGTTCTTAAGCTACCCAGAGGATACTTGGTCAAAGACCGGAAGTCGTGAGCTGCTTGAGTCATATGTAAAAGCTTCGTTTCTGGCCACTCCCAAGTGAATGGCGATCAGAGAACTTTCCTCACTTGCGTGAACTTCTACACATTACTCCATCCCCCAATCCTATTTCATCCTAATAAAATTCTAGTTAAATTAGGATTAATAATTAATGACATTTTAGATAATACAAATATTAAAACTAACATAATTAAACGGTGAATATTTGTATCCCCTGTCATATATTCCGTCCTTTAATAAATAACCAAAGAAGCAATTAACAAAACTAAAGATATAGTACATATGTAAATAATAATGTCATTCAATCGAACAAAAAATTTATTACAATTCTAATTGAATTTAAACTAACAACTTCTCACTCTAAAAATAAAGAATAATCATTTAATAAAAGTATTAAACCAGAAGTAAAAAGATAAATTCTAATAGTAATTAACATTAAAAATCTAATTCTACAAATTGATAGATATTTCCCCATCTAAAATGACCAAACTCATTTCATTGACACCACAAATCAATATTTTAAATAAATTATTTGGATCTAAAGTCAAAATAACCAAATATCCCTCTTTAAAATCAATAAATTTAAAGTAAATTAATGAAGAAATAATAAAAAAAAAATCACGAATCTTACCACCTCTAAATGAATAAACCCCTGAAAAAATTTTACTGGGCTGACTATAAGCATACAAATATAAAGTATAAGCAGCTCTAAAAAAAGATAATATCGACACAGAAATTATAGTAACTCAAGATCAACTTACAATTTTATTTAATAAAGAAATTCCCCCTAATAAATTTAAAGAAAGAGGAGCAGCTATATTACAAGCCCTTAATAAAAATCACCATCAAGTTATTGAATGTATAAAATTTAATAAACCCTTATTGATTAATAAACTTCGGCTTCCTAATCGCTCATATGTAATCTCGTATTAGCTAAACAAAATAGCCCAGACGAACACAACCCATGAGCGATTATTAAAGTATAAGAGCCACAAAGACCTCAATAAGTTAGAGCAACTGATGAATAAGCAATCAAGGCCTTTAAATCAGTTTGACGTAAACAAATTAAACTGATTAAAACTCCTCCTACTAATCTAATACTAACTCATACATAGTTATATTTAATACCTCTCTACTGCAAGAAAGAAAAAACCTGAAACAATCCATATCCCCCTAACTTTTACAAAATCCCAGCTAAAATTATTGATCCTGAAACAGAGGCTTCAACATCAGACTTAGGAAGCTATAGATGAACTAAATATATAGGTATTTTAACTAAAATAAGTAAGGAAGGGCTAAGTTCGAGTGTCACCGAACATTTTATACTCTCGCATGATAAAGTGTTAATCGAGATTTCATTATCCGTCATTTCCATATTTTTCAAATGCCGTATTTGTGTAGAGTTTTATTCCGCTATCATCATTGGTTCCTAATGTGTATATTATACAGAGAAGGCATCAGATGGAATTCAAAATAGCGTTGTATTGGAAGAAGGCGTGGTTGTGAACCGATTTCACCTATATTTCGTACATGCCATCAGGGTGTTAAGAAAATATTATATACCGAATTTCATTGAAATCGGTGAAGTAGTTCCTGATATATGGTTTTTGGTCCATAAGTGGTCGACGTCACGCCCATTTTCAATTTTTAGAAAAGCCTGGGTGCAGCTTCCTTCTGCAATTTCTTCTGTAAAATTTTGTGTTTCTGACGTTTTTTGTTAGTCGGTTAACGCACTTTTAGTGATTTTTAACATAACCTTTGTATGGGAGGTGGGCGTGGTTATTATCCGATTTCTTCCATTTTTGAACTGTATATGGAAATGCCGGAAAGAAACGACTCTATAGAGTTTGGTTGACATAGCTATAGAAGTTTCCGAGATATGTACAAAAAACTGAGTAGGGGGCGGGACCACGCCCACTTTTCCAAAACAATTGGGTCCAAATATGCCCTTCCTTAATGCGATCCTCTGTGCCAAATTTCACTTTAATATCTTTATTTATGGCTTAGTTATGAGCCTTTATAGGTTTTCGGTTTCCGCCATTTTGTGGGCGTGGCAGTGGGCCGATTTTGCCCATCTTCGAACTTAACCTTCTTATGGAGCCAAGGAATACGTGTATCAAGTTTCATCATGATATCTCATTTTTTACTCAAATTACAGCTTGCACAGACGGACAGACAGACATCCGGATTTCGACTCTACTCGTCACCCTGATCACTTTGGTATATATAACCCCATATCTGACTCTTTTAGTTTTAGGACTTACAGACAACCGTTATGTGAACAAAACTATAATACTCTCCTTAGCAACTTTGTTGCGAGAGTATAAAAACCAAATTAGAGGTAAATACAAAAAATCATAATTAAATATATACGTACTAAACAGATAAAAGTTTATTGTATTTAATTTATTATATAAATAAAAAACTCCTACCAGTATAGGTAAAGAAACTAACAACGTATGAAATAATAAATAAACCCCCGCCTGAAGACGTTCCGGTTGATATCATCAACCCAAAATTAAAAATAAATTAGGAATTAAACTCCTTTCAAAAAGTAAATATAATAAAATATAAACAAGTTCATTCTTCTAAAAGTTAACACTAAAAAATCAACAAAATTAAAACCCTAAGTAAAAACAAATTTTTATAATTATTATATTTATAAACAGATTCACTAGCACTAAGTATAAGTGTACAAATTCAAAATCTTAATAAAATAAGACCGTAAGAAATAACATCAAATCCTAAAAAATATGAAATATTTACAAAATAATTAGTACAATAATTTAAAGCAATAAAAACAAAAGTTACAATAAATAATAAATTCTGAACCATTCAAAATAAACCGTTCATAAAACAAATAGGACTAATAAAAAGTATTATAAAAATCAATTTTAACATTGCAATACTTTAAACGATTGAAAATAATCATTACCATGAATACGAATTATAGAAACTAAAATAGTAAGACCTAAAGTACCTTCACACACTCTGAAAGTTAAAAATATTATACTTAAAAATCTTCTATAATCCATTAAATTTAAATAAATTAATAAAGGGAAAAATAAACTCAATACAATATATTATAAACTTAAAAGTATTGATAATAAATGCTTACAATTAGAAACAAAAACAAAATCTCCTTTTCAAAATAAAAAACAAGGTAACCCTCAATATAGGCTCATTAACATTAGCCGCAGCCGTTGTCCTGCGTGAAATTATGTGTGTTTGAAATGAAAAGAATGTTGCATTTATATTGTGTTGAAAATCATTTATTCTTTTTTTTAATGTAGCGTAAAATAACGTGTAGGTTTTCGTTGTAGTGCGTAAATGTACAGAGAAGATGGGTTTCCAAATCGTGAACACGCCACGTTTGCCACACTCTTCTAGCGACTATCCTTGTGTCCTGTTGATTGTCATCACAAATGCAATTTTCCCTGGAAACGGAATATGTTTGAAATTAAATGGCAAATCGTTGGAACTGAAAAAAATTCGTAGAATCAAGCATTCTGCCATGCAGTATTCGATATCTCATTCACAATCAATCGGGTCCCATTACACAGTTTCGGCGAATGAAGATTGTGAAACATAATAATGACAGATCCAACTTTGACACGCAAAGGATCCTGCGGCATACCAAGCCTCTCCAAGGAATTTAGAAATTCCACTAGATAATTCACGGGGTCGTCTTTATTGTCAAGATGATCGATCGATTTATATGAGCACACACCTCCCGGAATTTGACTTTGAATCTTAAGTCATTAACATCGGTATTTTTTGGCAGCTAAAATCGCGCGTGCACTCAAGCAATCGCAGTTACGATAATTTAGCCATTGTTTGGATAAATATTCGTGATGAGTTCACCTTTCGCTAGAGTGAATTGACAGGTGGAGTTATAAAATCACTGAAAGTATCAACCGAAATTTGCCTTTTCCAATTCCTAGCGAACACGATGTTAAATGTCTTCAGCAATGTAATTTTTGTTCGTATCCCATAATTGACGCAGATTTGAAGGCTGATATGTCGAAATAATCTTCGCGAAAAGTATGCGAACTTCAGTGGCATGCGGAGTTGCTATCGCATTGCCCATTGTTTGTTTCCAGTGAGTATCATGTTCCAGTAATTGAAATTGCTGGCATGCTTCTGTTGCACACACTATACCATTCACACTGCGCAATGACTTAAATGAAGTTGAACCGCGAGACGCACAACAGTCGGAAAACTTTCATGAAATGCAAAAGTAAATCCTGCAAAGCGCTTTATTGCAGTTCACGTATCGACCATATGATACTTGCTGCTCTCATCTCATTCTAGGCTAATAATCGCCATGTTGCTTTTTTTGATGACGTATTTGATCGATTTAGACAACAGTAGTGAATATGGTACGATCCATGCGTTGTCAACTTCGATATTCACGCCTTTAAATTGAATGCTAAATGTTCTGCCATTGGCGTCTGGTGAGCGACGCCGATACAGTGGATATCCATCATTTCCAGTTTGCGTTTCCGAGAGAAAAGCACTTGGATAGTGTTTCGTGCATTTACTGTCAGACAAACAAACCGAAGTGGTATTGTGATGTCCGTAAGGTCCATTGACCATATTGGTTTTCACCACTGCGTATAATTCTGGATCTATCTCTGGAACAGAAATTTCCGCAGAAATGATTTCATCAATTTGATCTGGGGTAACCACCATCCACCATCCAAAGAAGAATGTGTGCGTGCAGCAAACCTCTTTTTTGCCACTCAACAGAGTACTTCTAGCATCTAACAGCACCGTATATATGTACCATACGTTGCTTCAAGATAAAATCCATCAAAAATCGTAGCTGTTGTTTGAAAAGTGACAAGTGCTGTGACATCGTGACGAAAAGAACGCTGACCGATATTAGCACGACCTCTTCGTGGCTTCGTAACAAATTTCAATATGTAATTGATCATTTTATGTGAAACACACATATAGTTTTCACTGAATAATTTTCAATAATTTTTCTTTTGAATAGCCGGAATAAAAAAGCTAGCGACCGAAATTGAACGATTCAAATAATTTACAAATCAAAATGCACCAATCTTGATGAAATTGGCAGATGTTGTTCGTTGTGGTAGGGATGTAAGGCAGGTCGCCTCCAAGCTGGTGCATCCTGGGTAACGCTAAATGACCTGCGGCCTAACAACTCCCGGGACGAATTTGGCTTTGGACTGGTTTTTGAGAAACTTTTTTATTGGATCTGGTAGAACCCTGGGCTGGTGGTGGCGGCATTCTGACACCTGAGTACGATGAGGTGACACTCATCAGAAATGGCTGACAAGCTAATGTTGCAACTGCCCCCGTCCCGTTAAAACTCTGGCCGTCCTCAGAGTACGTTCCCCCCCCCCCCCGTCGTCGTTATGGTGGTGTATGTTGAGATGACTCCTTCTTTGCGCTGGTCGGCTCTGAACGTATTGCCTCATAAGAGCGTACGTCAACCCTCGCCTTGGCCTCGTCATCGAGATAACCTTGGGACCATAAAAGGCGACTACCTTTCCGGGGGACGGATAGCGGCTCTGAGTGGGGACCCTTTTTGCATGGACAAGTTGAACAACCTTAAAAATGACGGAAGAACGACGAAGGGAGGTGAAGGGCTGTCGAAATCGGCACCTAGATCCAACCCAGGCGGGGATGCTGCTCCTATGGCGACGAAACCGTGGCCCAAAAACGGCAGCGATACGATGAAGACTCCAGTAGGTATCTCCTTAGGTAGCGGACTGGGAGTAACCGGCGCTAAGCCGACGGCAACAGAAGTAGCGACGGGTGGATCCTTCATACGCGGCGGAATCGCCAGCACCAGCAGGGGAACTTCAGCTAGAATTATGAAAGGATCCACAGGGGGTAAGAGCAAAGCAGTTTTAGCTAGAAAGCTAAAGTCAGACCGTCGATTGGCGGCCAAAATCATGGAACGCTACGGTGACAAGCATGTTGGTCAGGTTTCTGAGCAACATGCTAGTGCACTTGAGTGGGCCAAGAAGGTGCTGAGCGAGGACGATAAGGTAGGACTGGAAACCAGCAGGACAGAACCGGCGGTCAAGCGGCAGAGGTCGCACGAGGGAGAAACCTCCCTTGTTACGAAACCGCGAACAAGAGGGTAGCGGCGGCTATCTCATCGGTCTTCCTGAGGGTAGTCAAGGAAAACCCCGGGCCACCCCCGAAATGTGTGAGTGCCGGTTGGCACGAGGGGCTGCACAAGCTCACATGTTGTGCTGACGAGAGATCGGCCATCTTATACAAGAAGGCAGTCTCTCAGGTGGCGGAGGTTTGAAAGGGAGCCTGACTGGAGGCCGTGGCCAAAGAGGATCTTCCTCTTTGTCCTAGGGCTCGCGTTTGGCTGCCGGCCGAAGCTTCCACTCCGAGTGAGATTAAGGAAATCCTCAGATATTGCAATCCCTCACTTCCAACACAGGACTGGAAAGTCTTAAGGCTGGAGAGGACTGATGAACCGTATCGGCAAGCAAGTGTTGGGGGCGGTTCGTCGATTGGCGACTCTGTCTTCAGCCTCGAACAACTGTTTGAGGAGGTTCGGGTCGATCACGACTTGGGCGCTGAAATAGCGCTCCTGGAGGAAATTCCTCCAGATTAACCTCCAGCATACGAAGGCGGCCTCCGCCAATCTATTGCTCCGTCTGGAACAAGACGGAGCTGATGTCGTCCTGATCCAGGAACCGTGGCTGACTGGTAACGGGATATCTGGATTGAGGAAAAGAGCAATAGGCTCCTGACGGCCAAGGATGCAGGTAGGAACAGAGCCTGTATGCTGGTAAGGAATGAATTAACGGTATATCTTTTACCTAATTTCAGCAGCTCTGACATTGTGACATTGACAGCGAAATTGGAGTGTGACACCAGAGATTTCTGGCTCATCTCCGCATACATGCCGAACGATGATGTGTTGGAGCCACCTCTCCTACTGCTGAGAAGGACCTTAACCGAAGCGTCTAAGACTGGCACTGGCGTCATCATCGGTTCCGACGTTAACTCGCGGCACCAGATCTGTAGAAGCTCGGATACGAACAGTAGAGGTGAGTCGCTTTTTGATTTCATTATTGGCGAAGATCTTCGCACTTGTAATAGAGGAAACTCTCCTACTTTTGTGACCGCAGGCAGGGAGGAGGTCCTCGACCTTACTCTAACCTCACAAGCGATTGCCCTGCTTATCTCGAACTGGAGGGTCCTCGACGATCACTCCTTTTCGGATCACAGGTACATCGAGTTTAGTCTAGCCTATGGAAATCCGCCTAAAAATTGGGAGAATGTAGTCTGATTTATTAATGGTGAGCTTGTTTAGGATAACACTATGTCCGTTTTTCTGCTGATTCCAACCTCCCAATTCTTTTATTCTTATCGCCGCAATAGCTACTGTTTTGTGAATAAAAATGTCCATTGGTAGTTGATGCAGGATCACATTGAGTGCATCAGTCGGACATGACCTGATTGCACCCGTAACACCCGCACATGCTGCTCTTTGCATTCCGTTTAATTTTCTAATGTTCTATTGTTTGTTTAGCGCTGGCCACCATACCAGAGCTTCATATGTAAGTATAGGTCTTATGACAGCCGTATACATCAACATGATTATACTTGATTTGAGGCCCCAATTCTTCTTGACAATTTTCTTACAAGTTTGGTAGGCCATGTATGCTTTGTTTATTCTTTTTTCTATATTTATTTTCCAGGACAGTTTGGTGTCAATCTCCACCCCCAAGTATTTAGCTGTGGGGGATAGAGTGAGTGTTGTACCGTTTAGTACCGGAAGTTGAAACAGGTATCTTGGATCTGCTTGTAAATAGCAACAGTTCTGTTTTGTTCGGGTTAACTCCTAGACCATTGTTTTTAGTCCATAGGCTTAACCTACGAAGTGCTCTTTCCACTTTTCGCTGACTGTTGAAGGAAACATGCCTGATACCAACAACATTATATCGTCTGAATACGATACTGCTTTCACTCCTCCACCGTGTAGTTGGAGTAGTATTTAGTTCAGCGCTGCAACCCATAGAAGCGGAGAGAGGAGCCCCCCTTGAGGCGTCCCTCTACTCAAATAGCTAGTTTGTGTTGCAGCGCCGTTTGAAGCTATAATCTTCCTATTCTCAAGCATCGATAGTATCCATCTGCACACAGTGTCGTCTATGCCACCATGTGCCAGAGAATTAATTATCGCATTTACTTCTATGTTGGTGAAGGCGCCCTCTGTGTCTAGAAATGCAGCCATGGTGTATTGTTTGTGGTGTAGTGATTTTTCAATCACACTTATCACCTCGCAAAGGGCAGTTTCGGTTGATCGGCCCTTTATGTACGCATGTTGGGACTTCGATAACTTCTCCGCCATTATTGTTCTTACGTGTAGATCTATTAGCCTTTCTAGTACCTTCAGCATAAAGGAGGTAAGGCTTATAGGTCTAAAATCCTTGGCATTCTCGTGTGTTCTTTTGCCTGGTTTTGGAAGGAACACAACTTTACTCCTTTTCCAACTTCTTGGGATGTAAGATAGTTGAAAGCCAGCTTTGTATATAGTTTCAAGCCTTAGAACCATTGGTTCTACCAGTTTTTGCAGCATTATGGGCATAATCCCGTCAGGACCTGCCGCTTTAAATGGTGCAAAACTATTTATGGCATATTTGATTTTTCTTTTGTCTACTATTTGGCTTCGATAGTCAGCTGCGTTCAGCGGTGGTTCTGGTTGAACCCTCGTTGAAAGTGTTTACTGACTCCCGGGGAAGTGCGTTGTGATTAGTACCTCCAGAGACTCTTTTGCCGAGGAGGTCCAATCACTTCCCTCCGCCCTAATGTAGGCAGTATTAATATGATCTTTTGATAGCATTTTACTCAGCCTACCGGCTTCTCTGCAACTTTCTATCGATGTGCAGAAAGATCGCCATGAGTAGATTTTAGCTTTCCTGACTGCTTTTTTGTATTCTTTCATAATATCTTTATATGGCTGCCAGATGTTGGTTCTAAAAACTCTCATTGAAAGCTTTCTTTAGTTGTGTTCTCAAATTCTTGAGTTCACTGTTCCACCAAGGAAGAGAATTTCTCTTTTTCAAAACTGTTAGCGGAGTAGATTTATTAAAAGTTGTGGTTAAGATTTTTTCCAACTTCTCTACTTCTTAGTGATCAGGAGTGATCCGACATGGAAGGCTCATCGGATACCCTCCAGTTATCCACAACGAGACTGTCTGTGTCTGTTGATAGCCTGAGGTCAAGCACTTCCTCCCACCCCGGAAACCTATCCGAGCTTGGGAAAATAAAAGTTGGCTTATCGCCCTTGTTGCAAATACTTAGATTACTATTCAAAATATACTGCAAGAGTGACTCACCTCTGGTGTTTATACTGGAGCTACCCCATACGGTGTGCCTTGCGTTTGCATCACACCCTATTAGGACATCATACTTCCTGTTCTCCTCTACTAGTCTGGTGAGCGGGGCCGGTGGTATGTCTTCGTCATGGGCCAAGTAGGCCGAGACAAAGAAGAAGGGCTTTTCCTTCTGTTCCACCTTTACCACTGTGATATCTGCTGTGCTGTAATTAGGACAAAGAAATGCATTTATACTTTTATTGATAAGAATGCATGCCCTAGGTTTACCTCTGTGGAATGTGTAAAACAGGTTATAGTTGCTGCTGTTTAACCCTTTAATGGTATCTTCTTTGACCCAGGGCTCCTGTACTAGGCTGATGTCGATGCCCCTCTCGTTCACGAGGGTTGTCAGATTCGCTGTAGCACTCTTCGAGTGCTGCAGGTTTATCTGTACACATCTAAGGTTGTTATTGGGCATCTCGGGTTTCTTCGATGCCCACATTCCTTAGTAACTGGCTGGCGTCGTCGACCTCTTCCGTGTCGTCTTCGTCAGCCGCTTTGTCGCCTTGGAAGATTTTTAGTCTGGCTTTGCGGATTCCGAAGCTGATTTTGTAGTCAGTCTTCTTCAGAGCCTCAATGGACTCATCACAAATGGCCACTAGTATTGGCTTGCTTGCTTTATTCGGTTTTTCTTCCTTGATTAGCTGCCACTTATCTATACCAGGTATAGATTTGTTCTGCAGCTTAATGCACCTCAGGAGTTTTTCGCCTGGCTCCTCTAGAGGGGGTAGCCAAATGCGAGCATGAGGTCTCTTCGGAATGCCCCTGGCGGGTATAAGCCTCAATTGGAGGCCTACAAAGGCGTTGCTAATTTTAGCAGCTCTACCCGTCAGGAAATCTAGCGAGGCCTGGTCCGCGCATTTGATGCCCCTATAGCCCCTGAGGGTTTCAGAGGAATCAAACTCCGGGTGAGGACCCGAAGGATTGTCAAGTACATAGCTTAGCACCATACTCGACAATCTGACGTCGATCTCCACCCATCTCTCACGTATGGTGCTCGGAGAGGAGGAATTTCCATCTATGATGGCCACCTGCAGGCTATCCCTGGCTACATCGCAGAAATGCCTTGCAGTTGTTGTGCTGCTGTGTTCACCTTCACTCCGCCTCGGTTTTTTGGGCTGAGTTCCAGGTACTTCTGTGATGGAGCGATTTCTCTCTCGTTTGCTCTCTTCTTGAGGTTGTGATTGCTTCCTTTTCAGGTAGCTTTCATATTCCTCTACGATGGACTTGAGGCGTTTTGTTTCAGCCTCATCAACTGGGGTACCGGCTGCCTAATTATAATTCGACACCTTGGCTTAAGGTGGTGTTGGTTCGGGTATCATCATACTTCCACAATAGGAGATGGGCGTAAAACCTAGGGTTTATTCATCCATATCCCTATTGTGGGACTTATGAAGTGTCCCTCTTAGTTCGTAAGATTAGAGTGCGTTTCCTTTGGGATGCACACTTTACTTTTACTTAAGCCCCTTCGCCACGACAAGGCGACCAACTTCAATAATAAAAAATTAAAAAACAAACAATCAAGAAAAAAAGAAACTATTAATATTAGGTTGGAAAATATCTCCCTACCGCTTTTTTTTTGTCTTTTGAATTTCGCGATTACGTATAAAGCGCTACAGAGCTCGTATCTGGCAATACTATACATCTTTGAAAGGTCTTGACATAACCTACAAAACGACGCTATGCATGATTAGTTTGGATTTTGCGTTCAACAGTTATAGACGTGTAAACATGGACTTCACTAACGCTGAAATTCGCGCTATTTTAAAGCTTTCTTTTGTTAAAGGAAAATCCGATTTTCGATTATCGAACGAAACTGGATTTGAACTAAATCCGATCACTGTAACAATTTTTATAAGGCATTGAATAAAAAGCAAAAAGCTGAAGGAATATTTAACAACCTAATAAATTGATGATGAATAAATAATACCCCCTCTAGCGGATAGCTCTGTAGCGCTTTATACATAGCGGCGAAATTCAAAAGACAAAAAGGCGGAGGGGAGATATTTTCAAAAATAATAAAAAACATTAATAAATAGTGCACAAAACAAAACGGTCCGCCCAGGAAATCTTTTAAGAACCCAGGAACACGGACTGGGAAGGTTACCGCATTAGGTTTCGGCAAACTCTCCCACGCGCACCGGGGGTGGACTCGTTAGCCACTACCGATGCGGTGGAGGAGTGGGTTGAAGTCTTCAGCTCGGCGTGCAAGGCTGCGCTGGAGAGGTCTTGTCCCCTGAGATCGCCGAAGGGCAAAGAGAAACCTCTATGGTGAACTACGGAGCTCTCAGATATTAGGGCGTCTTATAGACAACAAGGCTCGCAGAAGTGGGTTATCTGATGACTGGGCTTTGTATAAAGTTGGACTTTCAATATATAAGTCCGAGTTAAGAAAGGCCAAGAGGACCTCGTGAAAGCCCTTCTGTGAAAAAGTGGAAGCCTGTCACGAGTCCTCGAGATGCAGGCGTATTCTCGCAAAAACCCCAGTGTCCCTGGGGTGTCTCAAGAACGCAAATGGGAAGTGGGCCCTCAGTAGTGAAGAAACACTTCAAATGCTTGTCGACGCTCACTTTCCGAGCAATATGTCCTCTGTGAGGGGATATCTCGGGGTGCCGCATGACAATTGCGCGGCCTTTGTCGGCATCCTGGATGAGTGACACTTGACGTGGGCGATTAACTCGTTCAAACAATTCAAGTCCCCGGGACCAGACGGCGTCATACCAGCGCAGCTGCAACAGGCTGTTAAGGTGTCATGCAGCTGGTTTGCACCTATCTATGCGAACTGCATCAGATTAGGTTACATCCCGGGGGCCTGGAGACGAGTCAAGGTTACGTTCATCCCGAAGGCTGGCAGGGACTCCCATGTCACGGCTCAGGGTCTCAGGCCAATCAGCCTCTCCTCCTTCTTGTTGAAGACTCTGGAGAGACTGATGGACTGGTATATAAGGAAGAGCATTCCGAGAGACTCTTTGCCAAGAGCACAACATGCTTATCGCAAAGGCAGGTCAGTGGACACTGCCTTGCATACTATCGTGTCATGGCTCGAAGAAGTGGGCGGCCGGAATTGGACTCGCCATTAATCCTAACAAAACGGAAATGGTTTTATTCAGCCGAAAATATAAAATCCCGGCGGCACCGTTGCCGCAGATGGGAGGTATTCGCCTGCAACCGGCGGATACAGTGAAATATTTAGGGCTCATCCTGGATAAGAAGCTTTCATGGAAGCCGAATATCGAGGAGATAGCAAAAAAGGCATCTATTGCCTTATACTGCTGCAGAGGAGCTACTGGCAAAAGATGGGGTCTCTCACCGAAAGTGGTCCTCTGGCTCTATGACACCATAGTAAAGCCTATCTTGTTCTATGGTGTCTTCATGCGGTGGAGGGCTTTAGGGAAGACCTCACTGACCAAGAAACTCGAAAGCGTTCAACGAGCTGCGCTAATTAGCATATGCGGTGCATTAAGATCTACCCCAATCATGGCACTTAATGCAATTTTGAACATAACGCCGGTGGACATTGCCGGTAGGGGCACAGCCGCAAAAGTGGCTATCAGTCTCAGAGAATCTAGTTTCTTAAAGGAACGTGCACCTGGTCATTCGGATATCCTCACAAGCTTTGACTGCATAACGGATCATCTGGATCATGGTTTCGCCATATCGAACTCCGGCGGCTCCTTCTCTGCCCATGTACCGACGAGGGAGTTATGGGCGGGAAGAAGACGTTGGAGGAGAGGGGCGGTAAGCTTCTATACGGATGGGTTGAAGCTTGGGGGGAAACTTGGTGAACGGACAGCTCTCCATCAACTCCTGTTTCAGACTTCCCGACTACTGTAGTGTATTCCAAGCTGAGGTCGCAGCCATCAAGGTAGCAGCTGATTTGCTGTTACAGCGTGCATCCACCTTCAGACAAGTGACTATTCACTCAGATAGTAGAGCGGCTATATTAGCCTTGAACTCATTCGAAGTATGTTCAGAGTTGGTCGAAGAATGTCTAACGTTGCTATCTCTAGCAGCTAGAGTTTTTGTGATTAGACTGGTGTGGGTGCCGGGCCATAGCGGAATTGCAGGCAATTGCAATGCTGATGAGTTAGCAAGGAAAGGTACCCAAGAATCATTATCGGTAGAATGGGATCGGATCGGTGCTCCTGTTTCTTCTTGTGGTCTACTACTAGATAGCTGGGCCACGTGGATGCTCGTCCAACGCTGGGCCAGCACCGGCACTTGTGCGGTTGCAAAAGACTTCTGGCCCAGTATAGATCGCAGGAGATGAAATGATCTCTTAGTCCTCAGTAAGGCTAACCTCTCACTGTTAGTGGGTCTTTTAACAGGATACTGTCCTATTGGCTTCCATGCGGTAAGAATGGGTATCTTACCGGATGCCGACTGCAGATGCTGTTTAGAAGAAGATGCGATAGAAACAAGCCAGCACTTCCTGCTTGACTGTCCCGCTTTTGGGAGGTCAAGACTCAGACACTCGATGGCGCATACCTTTGGACACCGCACCAAACTGGCGGGTGTTGAAGTTAAGCGTCTGAGTAATTATATATTGGCTACAAAGCGCTTCGGCAATCTGTAAGCCCGAATACGAGAGTTTTCTTTTAATGGCATCACAAAGGACTAATTTGTTAGTCAACGTGGGATCATCGATCAGCCATTTTTACCTAACCTAACCTACCTAACCTCGTTGTGGATCGGGGAAGGTTTGGAAATAAAAATGCCTTACGCTTTTCATTAGGAAAAGTCGGAAAATTTTACAATTCCAAAAAGTAACTTTTTTCCATTTAAATTTTTTGTAAACTTTTGTTTGTTTTGTTTTTCAATATTTTGATTTGTAAATTATTTGAATCGTTCAATTTCGGTCGCTTGCTTTTTTATTCCGGCTATTCAAAAGAAAAATTATTGAAAATTATTCAGTGAAAACTTTATTTGTGTTTCACACAAAATGATCAATTACATATTGAAATTTGTTACGAAGCCACGAAGAGGTCGTGCTAATATCGGTCGGCGTACTTTTCGTCACGATGTCACAGCACGACTTTTCAAACAACAGCTACGATGTTTGATGGATTTTATCTTGAAGCAACATATGGTATATATGGTGCTGTTAGATGCTGGATATATTCTGTTGAGTAGAAAAAAAAGGTTAGCCGCACGTACACATTCTTCTTTGGATGGTGGATGGTGGTTATACCAGATCAAATTGATGAACTCATTTCTGCGGAAATTCCTGATGCAGAAAAAGATCCAGTATTATACGAAGTGGTGAAAACCAATATGGTTGATGAACCTTGCGGACACCAAAATCGCACTTCGCGTTGTACATATGTCTGACAATATATGCACGAAACACTATCCAAGTGCTTTTCTTTCGAAAACACAAACTAAAAATGATGGATATCCACTCTATCGGTGTCGCTCAACTACAATGGCAGAACATTCAGCATTCAATTTAGAAGAGTGAATATCAAAGTTGGCAACACATGGATCGTACTATATTCACCATTATTGCCTAATTCACATTCAAAACTCATATCAATGTTGAGCATTGCAGTTTGGTTTAATCGATAAAATACGTTCTTAAATACGTCACCAAAAGAAGCAACATGGCGGTTATTGGTCTTGAACGATACGGTCGATACCTGAACTGCAATAAAGCGCATTGTAGGATATTTACTTTTGCAATTAATGAACGTTTTCCTGCTGTTGTGCTTCTCGCAGTTAATTTGGAGAATGGCCAAAAAGTGTATTTCAACCCAGGGAATACATTACAGCCAGTGGAAACACCGCCAGCAAACAAATTAACATTGACGAGTTTTTTCCCAAGTTTCGTCAGTGATCCGTTTGCGGGAACATTGCTCTATTCGGGAATGCCTTGCTATTATAAATGGAATGCAACGTCGAAGAAATAGGTTCGCAGAAACCAAGGCCAACCAATATGCAAGTTTTGGAGAAGTAAGCCAGCAACAACAATTGCTGAAACATGTTAGTTACTGGAATGCAAATGAAGTTTGCACACTTTTCGCGATAATCATTTCGACACATTAGCCTTCAAATCCGCGTCAATTATGGGATACGAACAAATATGACATTGCCGAAGACATTTTACATAGTCTTCGCTAAAAATTGGAAACGGGTCAATTCCGGTTTATACTTCCGGTGGTTTGATAGCAATTCCATCCGCCGTTTATCAATTCATTAAATATGAACTCTTCACGAATGCTCGGACATTGGCCAAATTATTGTAACTCTATTCCTTAAGTGCCAGCGCTGTTAGCTGCCAAAAATACCGATGTTGTTGACTTAAACTGGAAGATTCAAAGCCAAATTTCGGGAGACTTGCGCTCATACAAATCGATCGATCGTCTTGAC
Source organism: Bactrocera tryoni (assembly GCF_016617805.1). Lineage (NCBI taxonomy): Eukaryota > Metazoa > Arthropoda > Insecta > Diptera > Tephritidae > Bactrocera > Bactrocera tryoni. The sequence goes on from NW_024395824.1 coordinate 6,232,691, forward strand.
AATGAAGACGACGCCGTGAATTATCCAGTGAAACTTCTAAATACTTTGGAGAGGCTTGGTATACCACCGCATCATTTGCGTCTCAATGTTGGATCTGTTGTTATAATATTTCGCAATCGGCATGCGCCGAAACTGTGTAATGGAACCCGACTGATTGCGACGCACCTTTCGAATACAAGGGGGCAGAATGTTTGATTCCACGAATTCCTTTGATTTTGCCATTTCAGTTCAAACGTATTCCGTTTCCAGCGAAAATTGCATTTGAGATGACAATCAACAGGACACAAAAATAGTCTTATAGTGTGTGCCATAAATTTGGAAATGCTATGTTTTTCACATGGCCAGATACACGCGGCGTGCTCACGAAATGGAAAACCATCTTTTCTGTACACCGGAACAGAAACCAAAAAATGTTGTTTATCAAGCTGCGTTACATTCAAAAAAAATGTTATGATAAATTCAACTTTATTTTCATTTCAAAACACATAATTTCACGCAGAACAACGGGTGCGGGGTCAGCTAGTAGTTTAATAAAAACATTGGTCTTGTAAACCAAAAATAAGATTTTATATTTTAAAACTTCAAGAGAAAAGAAACAAATTTATCATTAATCCCCAAAATTTATATTGTAAATAAACTACCTCCTGAAATTATACAACTCTTTTTATATTCTTCAAGACTAATCTCAAGATTAATTTTTATTCAAATAAATTACCTCTTAGCTTAGTGATGTAGTGCAGGTCGCCTCCACGCTGGTGCATCCTGGATAACGCTAAATGGCCTGCGGCCTTCACGGCCTTACAACTCTCTAGACGACGTCTGGCATTGAACTGGTTTTTAGAGTAGGAAAACTTATTTGGATCTGTTAGAACCTTGGGCTAGTGGTGGCGGCATTCTGGCACCTGAGTATGATGGGGTGACATCCATCAGAAATGGCTGTCGGGCTAATGTCGCAACTGCCTCCGTCCAGTTAAAATCCTGGCAGGCCTCAGAGTCGTCGTCGTTAAGTTGGCGTGGTAGGTGTAAGTTGAGAGGACTCCTTCTTTATGCTGGTCGGCTCTGAACGTAATGCCTCATAAAGGCGAATGTCAACCCTCGCCTTGGCCTTGGCGAGATAACCTTGGACCATAAAAGGCGACTACCTTTCCGGTGGACTGATAGCGCCTCTGAGTGGAACTCTTTTTAGCGTGGACAAATCAAATATTAACATTGACGAAAAGGTGACGAAGGGAGGTGGATGGATGTCGAAATCGACACCCAGTTCTGTCCGCTAGGTAGCTGGAGCAATAAGACTAAGACCTCGGTAGGAGTCTCCTCATCAGGCGGCAGGATGGGGAAACCGGCGCAAGCCCGCCAGCAAAAGAGGTAGTGAAGGGTGGGCCACCCCCGAAATGTGTAAGTGCCGGTTGTTGCCATGGGCTACAAAAGCTGACTAGATGTGCCGATGGAAGATCGGCCATCTTATATAAGGAGGCAGTCTCTCTGGTGGAGGAGGTTTGGAAGGGAGCCAGACTGGAGGCCGTGGACAAAGAGGCGCCCTAGGGCTCGCCTCTCGTTGCCAGCCGAACCTTCCACTGCCAATGAGATCGAGGAAATTCTCAAGTACTGCAACCCCTCACTTCCCGCGCATGACTGGAGGGTTATAAGGCTGGAGAGAACCGATGAACCATAGCGATAGGCGCTGATAATGCTTAACGCGGAGTTTATCGGTCTTCTCAGCAAAACCAAGGGAGCCATCAGCTATGGGTTCGAAATGGTAGTGCTGAAGGTACTCCCGACGGATACCAGGGCTGATGGCACCCAAGCTGCAGATGCGGGTGAGAAGGTAGACGGCGTTAATGATGGTCAAACGACCATGGAAAACGAACCAAACCTCTCGGACGTGGCGAGTGCTGGAGGCGGTTCGTCGATCGGCGACTTCGTTTCAGCCTCGAACAATTGTTTGAGGAGGTGAGGGTCAATCAGGACATGGGCGCTAAGCTGGCGCTCCTAGCGGAGAACCTCTAGGATGAAATTCCTCCAGATTAACCTCCAACTCGCAAAGGCTTCCTCCGCCAATCTACTGCTTCGTCTGGAGCAAGACGAAGCCGATGTCGTCCAGATCCAGGAACCGTGGCTAACTAGTAGCGGGATCTCTGGATTGAGGACGAAGAGCCATAAGCTGCTGGCGGCCAAGGATGCAGGTAGAAATAGAGCCAGTATGCTGGTCAGGAATGAAATAACGGTATTTCTTTTACCTAATTTCGGCAACGCTGACGTAGTGACAGCAAAACTGGAGTGCGAGTCGCTTTTTGATTATAGTGTTAGCGAAAAAAAGAGAAATTCTCCAACTTGTGTGATCGCAGGCAGGGAGGAGGTTCTCGACCTCACTATAGCTTCACACGGGATTGCCTCGCTGATCTTAAACTGGAGGGTCCTCGATGACCACTCCTTTTCTGATCACAGATATATCAGGTTTAGTCTAATCGGAGAAGGTCCGCCTAGAAAATCTTTCAGAAACTCCAGGAACACGGACTGGGAAGGTTACCGCATGAGGCTTCGGCAAGCTCTCCCACGCGCACCAGGGGTGGAGGCGTTGGCCACCGGCAATGTGGTGGATAGGTGGGTCGAAGTCTTCAGCTCGGCGTGCAATACTGCTTTGGAGAGCTCGTGTTCACTGAAAACACCGATGGGCAGAGCGAAACCTTAATGGTGGACTATAGCATTCTCGGAAATTAGGGCGTCCTGTAGACGCTTATTTAATACGACCCATAGGAGTGGGTTATCTGACTATTGGGCCTTGTATAAAACTCAATATACTAGTTTGAGCTAAGAAAGGCTAAGAGGATCTCGTGGAAGAGCTTCTTCGAAAAAGTGGAGGGTTGTCACGAGTCCTCTAGATTCAGGCGCATTCTGGCAAAACACCCAGTGTCCCTGGGGTAACTCAAGAATGTAAATGGGAAGTGGGCCCTGAGCAGTGAAGAGACACTTCAGATGCTCCTCGATGCTCACTTCCCTAGCAACACGTCCTATGCGGAGGTATCTCTCAGAGCGTTGCATGCTATGAGCGGCACTTGACATGGGCGATCAATTCGTTCATACCGTTCAAGTCCCCGGCACCGCACGGCATCATACCAGCGCAGCTGCAACATTCTGTTAAGGTGTCATGCAGATGGTTGGCTCCCACGTTACTGCCAAGAATTTCAGGCCCATCAGTCTCTCCTCCTTTTTGCTTAAAACTTTAGAGAGACTGTTGGATTGGTATTTGCGTATCGTAAAGAAAGGTCAGTGGCCACAGCCCTGCACACTATTGTGTCGTTGTTTCAGAAAGCAATTGAGGCTAAGGACTTCGCTGTTGGGATCTTCTTTGATATTGAGGGAGCTTTCGACAATGTCCTGCCGGAGCCAGTCATAACTGCTCTAGACGGTCTTGGGGTTGAATCGAACCTCAAGTGCCTCATTATCAGTCTTCTGTGCGACAGAGTGATCGAAACGGAATGGGGCAGCGCGCGTGCGAGACGTAGGGTGAGTAGGGGAACATCACAAGGTGGGGTTCTCTCTCTTCTTCTATTGGTCCTAGTCGTTAACGAAATGCACCAAACACTAGAGGATCGCGGCTGTCTGGTGATTGCCTATGCAGACGATGTAGACGTGTAGTTGACGCAGGGATATCTCAGCGTTGTAACAAAATGAGCGGTCAGAAGTGGATTCGCTATTAACCCAAATAAAACGGAAATGGTTTTATTCAGCAGAAAATATAAAATCCCGTTGGCACAGCTGTAGCAAATGGGAGGTATTCGCCTGCAACCGGCGGATACAGTGAAATATTAAGGACTCATCTTGGATAATAAGCTTTCATGGAAGCCGAATATCGAGGAGAGAGAAAAAAGGCATCCATTGCCTTATACTGTTGTAGATGAGCTATTGGCAAAAGATGGGGTCTCTCACCGAAAGTGGTCTCTGGCTCTATGACACCATACTCAAGCCGATATTGTTCTATGGTGTCTTTATGTGGTGGAGGGCTTTAGGGAAGACCAAACTTGCCAAGAAACTCGAAAGCGTTCAACGGGCTGCGCTAATTAGCATATGCGGTGCATTAAGATCCACCCCAACCATGGCCCTTAATGCAATTTTGAACATATCGCCGGTGGATATCGCCAGAAGGTGTATGGCCGCAAAAGTGGCTATAAGGCTCAGGGAATCTGGGTTCCTAAAGAAGCGTGTATCTGAACAGAGTCCGTTGTGTTTTACGTGAATTACCTGCCTACGAAGGCCCAAACTCACTGTGCTTTCATGCCAGAAGCACGTAGATCAATACAATGCGTTGATCAGCGCCCCAAAGCATAAGTGCATGCACCTGCACCATACTCTAGAGAGCCAAAGCATGAGTGCATGCACCTGCACTTACACTTTGGTTCCAATTGGTAGGGTGGGGCTTCCTAGCCGCCTTGGTCGGGCTCGAGGCCAACCTAAAACCTCTGCCGTACTCTGGGTCCGGCACCCGGCCGCAATGCGACTCCACATTGGACAAATGCCCTGCCTGCATTTAGGTTTAAGCCACAGCCACCAAGAATCTCCCCCAAGAGTCAAACCCAATGAGCAGATTTGAGTTACCTCAAAGGGCTACTTGCTCCCCGTGGTACCATGTTAAAGTCTTTGGTGTGACTTTTGTAACTATTGTCTACTACCAGTTTGAGCTCATAGTAATCTCAACTCATGACTGGTGACATTTGTCGCTTGTAAAACAAATGCATTTTTATTAGGAATTAATAAGTAATAAGCTGAGTATTATAGCACTTTTCTGACTTTAGACCATGATGACATTCAAACCAAGACCTGGTAAATGTCATACACAGTGCATGTGGCTTTTAGTCGCCTCTTACGACAGGTATGCCTTGTCGAACCCAAAGGGGGGTCCCCCCTACCCGCAGGCGGACGTGTATCTGAACACTCAGATATCCTCACAAGCTTTGACTGCATACTGGATCATATGGATCATGGAGTCACCATATCGAACTCCGGCGGCTCCTTCTCTGCCCATATACCGACGAGGGAGTTATGGGTGGGAAGAAGCCGTTGAAGGAGAGGGACGGTAAGCTTATATACGGTTGGGTCGAAGCTTGGGGGGGAAAGTTGGTGAAGGGGCAGCTCTCCATCAAAGCAGCAGATTTGCTGCTCCGGAGAGTGTCCACCTTCAGAGAAGTGACCATTCACTCAGATAGCAGAGCGGCGATACTAGCCTTAAACTCATTCACAGTGCGTTCAGGGTTGGTCAAAGAGTGTCTGGAGTTGCTGTCTGTGGCGGCGAGCGTATTAATTATAAGAGGCCACAACGGAATCGCAGGATACTGCAAAGTTGATGAACTGGGATGAAAAGGCACTCTGGAATCGTTATAAGTAAAATGGGAACGGGTCGGTGCTCCTGCAGCTTCTTGTGTTCTACTACTGGATAGCTGGGCCTCGCGGATGCTTGGTCAACGCTGGGCCAGCATTGGTACTTGCGCGGTCGGAAAAGCCTTTTGGCCCAAGATAGATCGCAGGAGATCTAGCGATCTCTTTGCCCTCAGTAAGGATAGTCTCTCATTAGCGATGAGGCTCTTGACGGTCCACTGCCCTATTGGCATACATGCTGTAAGACTATGAGTCTTACCGGAAGCCGTATGCAGAAGCTGCTTGAAAGAAGATGCGGTAGAAACTACATAGCACTTCCTTGTTGACTGTTCCGCGTTTGGGAGATCAAGACTTAGACAGTTGGGGGCACATACCTTCAGACATCCCACCGAACTGGCGGGCGTAGAAATTAAGCCCCTTTGTAAAGTTTTGTAGGCTAGTAAGCGTTTTGTCTATCATTAAGTCCGAACACGGCAGTTCTATTTTCAATGGCTTCACAAAGGATTACATCGATTAGTCCACGTGTGATCTCAGATCAGCCATCTAACTTAACTTAACCCCTTAGACACAGGATTAATATTAATATAATATTATTTCAAACACTACACATTTTTTTAATTACTGGTCTAATAGCTAAAAGATTCTGATTTTCATATATTTTATTTTTAATTTTTCTAGGAGGTATATTAGTTTTATTTATTTATATAACTTCCTTAGCGGCAAATGAAATATTCTCACTATCTATAAAATTAACAACTTCTTCTTCTTCTTAATTGGCGTAGACACCGCTTACGCGATTATAGCAGAGTTAACAACCGCGCGCCAGTCGTTTGTTCTTTTCGCTACGTAGCGCCAATTGAATAATCCAAGCGAAGCCAGGTCCTTATCCACTTGGTCCTTCCAACGGAGTGGAGGTCTTCCTCTTCCTCTGCTTCCCCCGGCGGGTACTGCGTCGAATACTTTCACAGCTGGAGTGTTTTCGTCCATCCGGACAACATGACCTAGCCAGCGTAGCCGCTGTCTTTTAATTCGCTGAACTATGTCAATGTCGTCGTATATCTCGTACAGCTCATCGTTCCATCGAATGCGATATTCGCAGTGACCAATGCGCAAAGGACCATAAATCTTTCGCAGAACTTTTCTTTCGAAAACTTGCAACATCGACTCATCCGTTGTTGACATCGTCGAAGCCTCTGCAGCATATAGCTGGACATGAATTATGAGCGACTTATAGAGTTTGGCTTTTGTTCGTCGAGAGAAGACTTTATTTTTCAATTGCCTACTCAGTCCGAAGTAGCATCTGTTGGCAAGAGCTATCCTGCGATGGATTTCCAGGCTGACATTGTTGGTGGTGTTAATGCTGGTTCCTAAATATACGAAACTACCTACAACTTCAAAGTTATGACTGTTAACAGTGACGTGAGTGCGACGACTGTTTGTTTGATGACAGGAGATATTTCCTCCTGCCCTCGTTCACTAACAGACCCATTTGCTTTGCCTCCTTGTCCAGTCTGGAGAAAGCTGAACTAACGGCGCGGGTGCTGAGGTTCGTGCTGTCAAAGGCAGCTTTAAAATCGACGAAGAGGTGGTGTGTGTCAATATCTGGTCGGTTGGCCAGGTCTAAAGCCACCCTGATAGGCTCCAATTAGTTCGTTGGTGGTGGGCTTTCGCACAATATGCTCGATGTTAAGGAGGCTTATCCCACGGTTGTTGGCGCAGATTGTGGTGTCTCCCTTTTAGTAGATTGGGCAGAGCTCACTTAAATTCCAATCGTTGGGCATGCTTTCGTCCCACCATATTTTACAAATAAGCTGATGCATGCTCCTTATCAGTTCTTCGCAGCCGCATTTGAACAGCTCGGCCGGCAATCCATCGGCCCCTGCCGCTTTGTTGTTCTTCAGACGGGTAATCGCTATTCGAGCTTCTTCATGCTCGGGCAATGGAACGTCAGCTCCACCGTCATCCATTGTCGAATCGGGTTCGCCTTCTCCTGGCGTTGTACGTTCACTGCCATTCAGCAGGCTGGAGAAGTGTTCCCTCCATAATTTAAGTATGCTCTGGGCATCGGTGACTAGATCACCATTGGGGGTTCTACAAGAGTAGACAAGTTTACCGCTCTACCACTTAAGAAAATTTCGAGGAATTCAATTCTATCCTATTAACAAAATTTTATTTTGAGCTATAGTTGTCACAGTAACTTTATTAACATAGATGAACGTTATGTATTAGTAGTCCAAATTTTAACTGTAATATATTTCCTATATTACATTGTTAATCTCTTAGTAAATAAGTGATGAGACAATTTAATTAACAAGTTAATGAGCTTGAATAAGCATATGTTTTGAAAACATAACATAGAAATCAACCTTTCAATAACTTTACTAAATTATATTAACCACAATAATTAACCACAAAAATAATAAATCAACAATAATTTTAATCTAATAATAAATAATAAAAAATGTAATGAAAAAGGTCAAGCTAAATACATTAATTTATCATAACGAAATCGAGGTAAAGTCCCTCGAGCTCAAATAAAAACAAATGAAATAAATGTTAACTTAATATAAAATATGATATTAAACACATCACACCCCAAAAAAATTACACAAAACAATATACTTATAAATAAAATTCTAGCATATTCAGCTATAAAAATTAAAGCAAATCCCCCTCTTCTGTATTCAATATTAAATCCAGAAACTAATTCTGATTCACCTTCTGCAAAATCAAAGGGAGTACGATTAGTTTCAGCTAAACAAATACAAAATCAAACCAATCTAATAGGAAATAAAATTACCAAAAATCAAATAGTTTTTTGATAATAAAAAAAATCTAAAATATTATAACTTCCAATTAAAAACACAAAAGATAATAAAACCAAAGCTATTCTAACTTCATAAGAAATAGTCTGGGCCACAGCTCGCAACCCCCCTAACAATGCATAATTAGAATTAGAAGATCAACCAGCAATTATAACAGTATAAACCCCTAATCTAGTACAACATAAAAAAAATAATAATCCCAAATTAAACGAAAATAACTTAACAAATAAAGGAATACACAATCAAGCAACCAAAGACAAAAATAAAGAAAAAATAGGAGAAAAATAGTAAGAAATATAATTTGATAAAAGAGGGTAAGTTTGTTCCTTAGTAAATAACTTAATCGCGTCACAAAAAGGTTGAGGAATCCCTATTAAACCCACTTTATTTGGTCCCTTACGAATCTGAATATAACCTAAAACCTTACGCTCTAAAAGAGTTAAAAAAGCCACTCTAACTAAAACACAGATTACCAAAATTAAACTTCCAATAATTGATAAAATAAATTCTATAAAAAACAAGTACTATTTGTAATATAAATTACATAAATAAATTCTAAATTTATTGCACTAATCTGCCAAAATAGTATAAATTAATCATATTCGTCATATAAAATATTATTATTCTAATACCTGGTCCTTTCGTACTAAGGTATTATAATGAATTAAAGATAGAAACCAACCTGGCTTACGCCGGTCTGAACTCAGATCATGTAAGAATTTAAAAGTCGAACAGACTTAATATTTAAGCGGCTACACCTAAAAATATATCTTAATCCAACATCGAGGTCGCAAACTTTTTTATCGATATGAACTCTCCAAAAAAATTACGCTGTTATCCCTAAAGTAACTTAATCTTATAATCACTATTAATGGATCAATAACTCATAAATTAATGATTTTTAACAACTAAAAGTTCATCAAATTTTAATATCACCCCAACAAAATACTCTAAATTATAAAAATAAAATTAATCTAAAAAATTTAAACAACTTAAAATATAAAGATTTATAGGGTCTTCTCGTCTTTTAATTAAATTTTAGCTTTTTGACTAAAATATAAAATTCTATTATAAATTTATATGAAACAGCTTATACCTCGTCCAACCGTTCATACCAGCCTTCAATTAAAAGACTAATGATTATGCTACCTTTGCACAGTTAGAATACTGCGGCCATTTAAATAATTTCAGTGGGCAGGTCAGACTTTTAAAATAACTCAAAAAGACATGTTTTTGTTAAACAGGCGGGTAAAATTTTTGCCGAGTTCTTTATACAAACTTATCATTTAAAATTATATAAACAAAAAATATACTAATTCTATCATTATTTCTTTTTATATTTTATTAATAAAAAAATTTTTATAAATAAATTAAAATATAATAAATAATATAATTTATAAAATAATTTATAACAAACTTTATAATGATTGCTAATTCTAAGCATACATTTTATATTAACATTATTAATTTTTAATAATTTATCTTAAAGCTTATCCCTTAAGATATTCAAATAAATAAATTTTTCAATTAAATAAATAACCAAAAAATCAAAAACCTGTAAATTAAATTTATTTCTAAAAAAACTAGATACCTTTATAAACGAATAACATTTCATTTCTAATAGTTTATTTAAAATAATTTTGACACATTAACTTTAATAAACTATTAACTCTTATAAAATCGAGATTAATATATACATATTAATTATTTGATAAACCCTGATACACAAGGTACAATAAATTAAATTTTCTTTTAATACAAAAATTTTTCAAAATATTTCAACTATCTTTCACAATACTAATCAACTATTATTAATATTATTTTTTCATTAAAAATTACTAAAACATTTAATTATATAATTATTTTTAATACCTTAAATTTAAAAACAAAATAAATTAATAAGCAAATTTTGATCAATTTATATTGATTTGCACAAAAATCTTTTCAATGTAAATGAAATGCTTTACTGAATAAGCTTTAAATTGTCATTCTAGATACACCTTCCGGTACATCTACTATGTTACGACTTATCTTGCCTTAATAGCAAGAGCGACGGGCGATGTGTGCATATTCTAGAGCTAAAATCAAATTAACAATCTTTAAAATTTTACTATCAAATCCACCTTCACTAAACATTTCAAAATTAGATCCGTTTAAATAAATTTATTGTAACCCATCTCTACTTAAATATAAGCTACACCTTGATCTGATATAAATTCTTATAAAAATTATAGAAAATTATTATTCTAATAAAATATTCTGATAACGACGGTATATAAACTGAAAAACAAATTTAAGTGAGGTACATCGTGGATTATCAATTACAGGACAGGTTCCTCTGAATAGACTAAAATACCGCCAAATTTTTTAAGTTTCAAGAACATAGCTACTACTACCTTAGTGATTAAAGTTACATTTTAAATAATAGGTATCTAATCCTAGTTTATAACTAAAATTTACAAGCTTCAAAACCTTTATAAAAAAATTTTTTAAATTTAAAATTTCACCTAATAAATTTAATGTTATTTTCATATAATAAATTTTAACTCACACCAAACAAATTTTATTCGCATTATTTGTGTAACCGCGGCTGCTGGCACAAATTTAGCCAATACTCTATGAAATTTCAATTTCCAAATTTCTTTGAAAAAAATGGGAGGAACTACGCGAGGATATAACAGAAACCTTTGGAGACTCGGATATAAAATAGTGATGAAGAAACTCGGCTCTCGAGCAAGGCCACCTGATCTAACCGCTGCCAAAATGGATAACATTGTGAACGCACTATTCCCCACACACGAAACAAGGGCTAGGGACCCAGAACACATTCTAAGATCGAAGCAAATCCCCCAGTTTACCCTTGAAGAGCTGCAACTAGCCACTGCCAAGCTCAAGGCCAACAAGTCACCCGGACCGGACGAGATCCCATCAGAAATTCTCAAAATAATCGCTGCAGTTCTACTAAACATGTACAACGCCTGCCTAGAAGCCGGAATATTCCATGAACCATGGAAAAAGCAACGGTTGGGTCTAATCAGTACGTGAAAAGGAGACCTCAATTCGCCATCAACATACCGCCCTCTATGTGACACAGGGGAAAAGCTATGTATATGAAACCCTGCTTAAACCCAGACTTGAAGCGGCTATCAACGAAGCTGGAGGACTGTCCCCCAGTCAATATGGCCAACATAGGCGGCCCCAGTCAAGAAAAAAGAAGGCTCCCAATGTCGACAACAATCAGCGGTTTATTATACGGAGCTGAGATATGGGCAGAGTGCACCGCACTGCAGCCCTCAGAGTTGCATCAGCCTACCGAACAGTGTCCGGCGAGGCAATATATAGAAGCGGAAATGCCCCAATTGACCTTCTAGCATACGAAAGGAAAAAGCTGTGGGAGCTAAAGCAGTCATCCGATAACAACAAGAGCGCAATAGAACAAATTAAAAAAGAAACAATAATAACATGGCAACAAAGATGGGACACCGAAAGCCGCGGCAGATGGACGGCCAGGCTTATAAAAGATCTAGATATATGGACTGGCCGAAAATTCGGAGAGGTAGATTTTTACAAAATCCAGCTGTTATCCGGTCAAGGGTACTTCAAAAAGTACCTCCACAGAATGGGAAAAGTCGAAGAGCCGTCATGCCTATACAACGACGCGACAGAAGACCACTGAACACACATTCCTCGAATGTGCGCGCTGGCAAGGTGAACGCACCGCCGTAGAGAACCTGGTTGCCCCAATAAACGCGGACAATATAGTCAGCGTTATGTTGGAGAGTGAAGCAAACTGGGGGATTATAAAGAAATTCGCTGCACTCTTGCTACGCAGAAAAAAGCGGGACCTGGACGCAGGTGCGCAGATGTAAATCTCTCAATGAGAAAAATGGAACGCCACCCTGAAGTAATGCAAAGGCTGTCCCAGGGTGGGCGACGGTTCCCTAGAGGGGGGGTTTTTAGTGACCTGCAAGTGGCACATACCGCTGCTGTGACGATAGCACCGATGATGTGGAAGGAATTTTCCTGTCCCACGCCCGCAAAAAAAAAACAAAAATCCTTGATTAATAATACTAGTTACTGAGAATATAATAAAATTTCATTTACTATTTAAATAAACAAAAATACACGCAAAAACTTAGATATAAAATAAGTCAATAATAAAATCCAAAGCCAAAATAAAACTTTAATATCATTTGTTAACTAGTTTATATAAAATAATAATAAATACAAATTTTAAACTAAATAACATTATTTCATTAATATAAAAAAGGATTAGATAAAATTTAAATGAAATCAGTTAGTAATATCTCCTAATCAGTAATTAAGGAATATATTGTTTTTCGTTTTCGTTTATTGTTAATTATTTAATTTGATTTTAAAACTTATAATATTAAAATTAGCAATTACAAATAACCAAAAAAATAATTAAATATATAAATTGAAATAATAATTAAATTAAATAATGGAAGATTTTAAATTAATTATTAAAGATTTAACTAATATTTAAATCTAATCTAATTTTTTTGTAACAAATTTATTAAATATTAATTTATTTATAAATTCTTTATCGATGTATTTATTTTAAATGAAATTTTAATTTTTATTTATATAAATATTAAAAATTATTAAACGATATACCAAGTTAAGATTAATATGGTATATATATAACTATATAAATAATTATTTAATAGGTATCTACATATATTCATATAAAACAAGTAAGGAAGGGCTAAGTTCGGGTGTCACCGAACATTTTATACTCTCGCATGATAAAGTGATAATCGAGATTTCATTATCCGTCGTTTACATATTTTTCAAATACCGTATTTGGGTAAAGTTTTATTCCGCTATAATCATTGGTTCCTAATGTGTATACATATTATACAGAGAAGGCATCAGATGGAATTCAAAATAGCGTTATATTGGAAGAAGGCCTGGTTGTAAACTGATTTCACCCATATTTCGTACATGTCATCAGGGTGTTAAGAAAATATTATATACCGAATTTCATTGAAATCGGTAAAATGGTTCCTGAGATATGGTTTTTGGTCCATAAGTAGGCGACGCCACGCCCATTTTCAATTTTTAAAAGAAGTCTGGGTGCAGCTTCCTTCTGCCATTTCTTCCGTGAAATTTAGTGTTCCTGACGTTTTTTGTTAGTCGGTTAACGCACTTTTAGTGATTTTCAACATAACCTTTGTATGGGAGGTGGGCGTGGTTATTATCCGATTTCTTCCATTTTTGAACTGTATATGGAAATGCCTGAAAGAAGCGATTCTATAGAGTTTGGTTGACGTAGCTATAGTAGTTTCTGAGATTTGTCCAAAAACTTAGTAGTAGTTATGCCCCTCTCTAATGCAATCCTTTGTGCCACTTGTTTCACTTCAATATCTTTATTTATGGCTTAGTTATGACACTTTATATGTTTTCGGTTTTCGCCATTTTGTGGGCGTGGTAGTGGAACGATTTTGCCCATCTTCGAACGTAACCTTCTTATGGAGCCAAGAAATACGTGTACCAAGTTTCATCATGATATCTCAATTTTTACTCAAGTTACAGCTTGCACGGACAGACGGACGGACGGACAAACAGACATCTGGATTTCAACTCTACTCGGCACCCTGATCACTTTGGTATATATAACCCTATATCTGACTCTTTTAGTTTTAGGACTTACAAACAACCGTTATGTGAACAAAACTATAATACTCTCCTTAACAACTTTATTGCGAGAGTATAAAAACTTAAGGCTTAATTTATAGATGTATAACAGTATTATCAATTTATTAGTATATAATATAATCTAACATTATAAACATTGTTATACATTAATATTAAAAATAATTGATCTTTTAATTCTCGGAAAACTGCTTAAATTCAAATTTCAAATTCATTTATTGAGACCAAAAAGAAACAAAAATACAAATTATTTACAAAAGTAGAAAGTTATAACTTAAGACTATACATATTTTATCTTAAACAAACGTTTCCGAAAACAGATCTTAATCTAAAGGAAAAAAAGAAAAAATTACAATAAATGCTTGCTCCCGACATTTTTAAATGTATTCTGAGGGCTACGACTCAGTCTTAAAACTAACTTAAAACTTAAAACTAATTAAAAAAGAAATCTTACAAGCTATAATAGCAAATAAAGCTTATGCTTAAACTAGCCCCTGTGCGAACCAGGTGTTGATTTTACATAAAAGTATGAGCAGAAGGCTTCTGGATGATTAACATCATTTATTATATTTTCTTTACTAATACCAAGTGGAGGCAAATACTTGCTGTTGACCCAAGTATGACTCGACTGCGACAAGTACCATCAGAAATCAATGGATTGTCACAATTCCGAACATGGTCGAAAAACCTTATTATTGCTCTTATTGCATAATTATTAAAAGGGAGTACTTTAGAATTTGAATAGATATATTTATTTGAGTATCTCGTTTTAAAGTGAATGAAGTTTTTGTTTAAACAAAATCTTTTAATTTTACGTTCAAATATTTCAATTTTTTTCATCAAAGAAGGCGAAAAATGAAACCAAATCTGCAAAGCGTACATTAAGACTGGACGGAGAGCCACTTTATAAATCAAAATTTTGGTTCTTGTGCTTAAACTTGTATTTTTCATTATCATTGATAAGGCATGAAAACGGTTATTACATTTTTTCACCATGTCGTTAGCATGAAAATTGAATTTAAATAAGTTGGTGAAGGTTACTCCAAGATATTTCATTTGATTCTGAAAACGAATATTATGACCATTAAGATTTAGAATCAGGTCTCTACTCTCCTTTACAACCCCTCTAGGTCCTTTGCCTGAAGCATTTCTGATGCAGATAGGTACAGTCTTGGCCTCATTTATCTTAACCCCCAATATTTGTAGAAATTATTAATTTTTTCTAGATGATTCTCTACCATTCGCAATGCCAAGGTAGGGAATTTGTTATGAGCATAGACTAAAGAATCATCAGCATACAAAATACTTAATGAATTATTGTGACTACGTGGAAAATCAAACATAAAAATATTGTAAATCAAGGGAGCTAAAATAGAGCCTTGTGGAACTCCACAATTGCAAACTCCAAGATCGAAGGAACAATCATTAATAAGAAGAAAAAATGTCCTATCTGACAAAAAACTTGAAATAATCTTAATAATACCATGATCAAAACCAATCTGAACAAGCTTAAAAATAAGCCCTCTATGATAAACACGATCGAATGCTTTTTCGATATCTAATGATACTGCTACAGTACAAAGTTTATTCCTTAAATTTACCAATACATCATTGGAGAACTTAAAAGTGCATGTTGCGTAGAATGTGCTTTTGGAAACCAAACTGATAAGACGGAATAAACTTTTCCGAGTGCAAATCATGAATTTTGGAATGAATTATTCTTTCAAGTAGCTTACCAATGTTCGATAGTAAGGAAATAGGTCTAAATTCTTTTGCCTCAACAGAATTACGATTTTTTTTTAAAGGTATTATCTTGGCAACTTTCCATTTTAACGGAAAATATCCATTATTTAAGCAATTATTGAATATAATAAGTAGAAATTTGATAGCATTTTCTGGCAGTTTTTTAATTAAAGAATTCGAAATGCCATCTGGTCCTGCAGATGGCTTTGAATTCAGTGAAATAATTGTGTCTTTTAAAATATATTTATTTATCAAAAGCTTATTAGTATTTGTTGGAGGATCAAGCGATGTAAGACATGGAGAAAAATCAACAATATTACCACCAAGAATATGATCATGCGCATCCAGGGTTCTTTCCACTCGACTGACTGAAGCACAATTAGGAGTTATCTCCGAATAAATACTTTCGTAATAAGATTTGAACACTAGAGCCTTTGCCCTATCCTCATAAATCTCCACATTATTAACCAACAACTTATCACAAAAAACATTCGGTTTCATCTTAGCCGCTCTATAAATTTTCCTAAAAGCATGAGGTTCTGGTGTAATAGTTTCAAGAAATTTATTGAACCTCTCTGCTCGCGCCTTACCAATCCAATCCTGCAGAAGCACTTTAATATAATAAATTTGAGATGAAAATAATTTGTATTCCAGAGAAGTTTTATGTCCGGATGTATGATAAATTTTTTTTAATTTTTTTTGCCACATATGCTTAATAGCAATTAATTTCTTAATTTGATTATTATAAAAAGGAGAAAATTCTATATGCTTTGTAATGCAGGAATTTTTAATCTTGACTATGCCTAAATGTTCAACAAACTTTTCCATGTAGTTATCTATTTCAATATTAGTAAGATTAATATCTGCTGGGGAAGCCTTACAGCCAAATCCTGATTGAAATTATTTGCAAAAGATGTCCAATCTGTTTTAACAATAAACTTCGCACAATTAAATAAAAGATCAACATTTGGAATATCTATATGAAGAATAAGGGGAAGGAGGTCAGAAAAGGAGGAACCTAGGAAAACTTTAAAGTTTTTAATATTGAAATCTATTATATGTGAAGACAAAAGAAAATTGTCCAGATACGATTGACCTCCAGGGTAAGAAGGTTTTCTACCGCAAAATCTAACTAGATTTTGATCCGAGCTTTGTAACCAATTAGATAAGCTTGTCCCGTTAGAATTAGTTTTCGGGTCACCCCAATCAACACATTTTGCATTAAAATCACCTCCTAGAATTGACGCAAAAAAATTTGAACTGAAATTCGCAAGGACATTCAAACCTTGTTGTGTAGATGAATTCCTTGAATTGATAATAACCTGAACTTTAATAAAAAAAGAAGAAAATTGAGCATAAGGACTATAAATTCTACTATGTGTTATGTTATTCCTTATCGCAATTAGCAAACCTTGTTTAGCATCATCTCTATATATAGAAAAATGTCTTAAAGAAACGGGAATATCTGAGTAAAGATGAGTTTCCTGAATAAGAGCAATATCAGTGCTTTCACTGTCCAGAAAAAATTGCAATTCGAGCATTCTCAACTTATTAATTAAAGAGCCAACGTTAAAAGTTACTGATTTTAATTGCTTAAAACCCATATTTTGTTCTTACTTCAGATAGTAACTGACAGCATTGATCTCTGAGATCGTCTTTAGATAAAGAATTACAGTTATCCAAGAATTTGTCTATCCTGTCTTCAATAGTATCCTTAACAGGTTCACTTGTCGTTTAGCGACAGCAAGAAAGACTTCTTTTAATTTAGGTTTACGCATATTTGGTGATTGACTATATTGATTATTACTATCTACATTGTAAAATTGGCTGGCAAATGATTTGCCTTTAGATACAAAAGAACGATTATTTAAAGCAGAATATACATTATTTTGCGCTTTTAAATTAATATTATTTGGCAAATTATTATTCTTATTTTTAAATTCTGAATAACGTTTAAAAGCTGGACATCCCCTCCAATTAGCCGGATGACCCAAAGTATTGCAAAGGCAAAAGGCTTGAGAGCCATCATCTTTTTGGATCATACAGGCTCCTGCTTCATGATTTTCATTACATTTCATGCAACGAAAAGCTCCATTGCAGTTTTTAGCGGCATGGCCCCATAGCTGGCAGTTGCGACGTTGAATGGTATTTGCGTTAACCTTTTGTTTTTCCTACGTAACCATTTGATATGCTATAGTTTTAATTTTCGCAATATCTTTCAGTTCAAAGCCTTGATTCAAAGTAACTAAGAAAAGTCCTGTATCAACGCCTTTTTTCTTTGAATAATTCGTTACAAATTTATTTACAGATGCCACTGTTGAAGGGCAAATTTCGTCAAATTCTTTCTTAATTTCATCAGCAGACATATTGTAATGTAACCCTCGTAAAATTACACTTGCTACTTTTAATTGTTTTGGGGTCATTGAATAAGAATCAACTTTTTTTTCTTTCAGTAGCGCCATCATTTGAAAATAGATATCTAAATCCTTAATAAGAAGTTTACTTTACTTCATGGATGGTAACCCTAGCGGATCAATGGCGGCGAGCGTGCAGCCTACGGAAAAATGTGACGAAACTTTCAAGTGTCATTCTAATATAAAAGTACCTAAAATTGTAATTTGTATTATTTGTGAAAGTGTTTTTCATGAAGGCGATTTTAACAAGTATAAAAGTAAAAAGGGTATATATGTCGGAAAACGATTAGTGGTATGTTCTGATCATAACACTGAAAACATAATCTCTACCGACCACGCCAGACTTGATGAAAATGCTAAGAAAATTATCGCACATGTAAAACTGCGTGAAAAAGAGGAGCTTAAAACATGTCTTAGCGCTAGTGTTTTGTTGGATACATCAAACCCTCAAGAACTATTAAATAAATCAATGGGGAATATTGATGAAGCCCAACTGATCAACGACAAAGTGGAAATTGAACTATTGCGTGACTTAAACTCAGAATTAAAATCTAAAAATCAATTATTAACTGAACTTTTAGAATTGCGCAAAGCTGAAGTAAACAAAAGTAAATCTTATGCTGAAATTTTAA
This sequence comes from Bactrocera tryoni, assembly GCF_016617805.1. Taxonomy (NCBI): domain Eukaryota; kingdom Metazoa; phylum Arthropoda; class Insecta; order Diptera; family Tephritidae; genus Bactrocera; species Bactrocera tryoni. The sequence goes on from NW_024395824.1 coordinate 6,251,354, forward strand.
AAGAAAACACTAAAGAAAAAGTTATGACAAAGGTCCCTGATATTGTTATAAGAACAAAAAAGAAGTCAGTAAATAAAAATTACGCTCAGATCGTCAAAAATAATATTATAGCGAATACCAGTGCGCAGATAAAAAACGTTTTATCAACAAAAGCAGGTGATATTATTGTAAAGTGTAAAAATAAAGAAGTTGTCTCCAGAACCAAGACAGTGCTTGCTGAAAAACTGGGCGATAATTATCAAGTTGTTCAGGAAAAACTAAACTCGCCTAAAATAAAAATATTTGATATTGAAAGTGACATGAATAAGGAAGAACTGGTTGAAGACTTATGTAATAGAAACAGTGCATTCTTTGACGGTGATTATAATATCGTTGCTGACTTTACTAGTGGTAAAAACAGGCGTAACATAATATTAGAAGTGTCTCCTAATATCTATCTTAGTGTCATGACATCGAGAGTAGTCTACATCGGGTATAAAAGCTGTCGTGTTTTTGATGCTTTTGACTTAAATATGTGTTACAACTGCGGCCGCGCCAATCATCGTCGCAAAAAAATGTAATAATGAAACTGTGTGTCTAATCTGCGCTGGAAATCATGACACCAGAAAGTGTACCAGTACTGTCAAGAGAAGCGTCAATTGTATGTACTACAATAAACAGTATAATAAGAGTAGCTGTATAGAGCACGAAGCAACTGATGTCAGCGCCTGTGAATTTCTTAAATTTAAATTAAATAAAATTATTAAGTGTACTGATTATCCGCTGAGCCCATTGATACCGACACATATTGGTAAATTACCAGTGCCGGAGAGGGCGCCAACATCGCAATACTAAACTATCTACTATTAATACTACAATACATGGATACAGACAGTGATCAAGAGGCAAACTGTGTAATCGAAGAATCTGCGGTTAGCTTAGAAGATTTAAACGTAAAAATTAGTGATAGGGATGTACTGGTACTACATGTTAACATTAGAAGCTTAAATGCTAATTATGAGAAACTTGAGGTATTTCTTAACAGTTTACAATCCAAACCACATGTTATAGTATGTACAGAAACGTGGAATTTAATAGCATATCAATTTTTTGCATTAAAGGATTATAGCATACACTATAATCACAGTATGGTAAATAGAGCGGATGGGGTTGTAATTTATGTATTAAATTCTTTGGTGCAAACAATAACGGTAGATATTAATGGTCGCTCCAATTTTATCTCTACTAATATAAATTTTAATAATAACTCACATTTAAAAATAACTGGAGTTTATAGATGCCATGATATAAGTAAAGATGAATTTATAGACAACTTAAAAAATTATGCTGAATCTAATGTGAAAGTCAAGAATCATATAATAGTAGGCGACTTCAATATAAATTTAAAAGACATGGACTATCACGCGGACTTACTCATATCTGAACTCTTAAACTTAAATTACATTCCATATTTCAATGATACCACTAGACCAAACAACGATAATGGAACTTGTATAGATAATATGTTCGTTAAGACTAACATTAATAATATTAACTCAATTACATATAAACATACGCTTACTGATCATTTTCCAATATTTTTATCTCTAAAATTGCAATATGTTAAAAACAGTAAGGTACCCGAAACATATCTTAATTATAAATTACTGGTAAAGAAGTGTAATGATGTAGCTTGGAGTGACATATTATGTATACAGGATCCTAATACTGCAATTAATAACTTAATAGATAAAATTCAAACCAACATGCAAAATGCTTATATAAAACATAATAACAATAAACATAAACTTAAACCTCGTAAAAATTGGATCACGACTGGCATTATGAAGTCATGTCGTTCCAAAGAAAAACTATATAATGAATGGAAAAGGAATTATGATAATTTTGAACTAAAAACAAAATATCTAAAGTACTGTAAAAAGCTAGATAAGGTAATTAAAATTGCAAAGTGTAATTTTGAAAGAGACACAATCATTACTAAGGTAAATAATAGCAATCAACTATGGAAATATATTAATCAGAAACTAGGTAGAAATTTAAATAAATTAAATAATATAGATCTAATAATTGACAATGGTTTCAAGATTACAAATCCAACCCGTATAGCTGATACATTTGTAAATTTCTTTAGTAATGTTGGTGTTGGCTTAGCGGCTAAAATGAAAACCACAGGTAACAAAACTAATATTAGAATAGAGAACAATGTAAAATCAATATTTTTAAATCCAACCGATGAAATAGAAATACGGAAAATAATTAACGGTCTAAAAGACAAAGCTGGAGGTGTTGATGGTATTAATACAAAAGTTTTAAAATTAATAATCAAATTCATTAGCAAACCACTAGAACATATATATAACTGCTGTATAATTACTGGTGTATGGCCAGATGCACTAAAATGTGCAGAAATCCTACCAATTCATAAATCAGGTGACAAATGTAAAACTACTAACTATCGTCCAATCTCTTTAATCTCTAACTTAGCTAAAATTCTTGAAAAGATAATACATGAGCGTCTCTACAACTTTGTAACTGATTGCAAAATTATAAATAAAAATCAATATGGCTTTTTGAAAAGCAAAGGCACCAAAGATGCTATTGTAGATATTACTAATTTTATATACACAAACCTTGATCGGAATAATAAAACAGTAATAGCTTTTCTTGACTTAGCCAAAGCATTTGACACGGTAGATCATAAGATCTTAATTGAAAAATTATACAAATATGGAATCAGAGGCATAGCAGCTGACTTAATAAATAATTATTTATCAAACAGATACCAAGTTGTTAAATGTATGAATGTTAAAAGTAAAGCATGTAAAGTACAAATTGGTGTACCACAAGGCACGGTCCTTGGGCCACTGTTATTTATATTATACATAAATGATATTTTCAATCTATCACATGAAAATAATATAGCAGCATACGCTGATGATACAATAATAAAATGCTCCTGTAAAACTTGGGATGAAGCTCAAACCAAAATGAATGAATTAATGGATAAGATTGGGAATTGGCTGTGCAATAATTATCTAACTCTTAATGTAGATAAATCCAATTATATAACTTTTGGTGTCTATAAAGATAGTATACCAAATAATTTTGAAATAAGGATATATGATAAGGTAATTAGCAGGGTTGAGCATTGTAAATATTTGGGCCTAATTTTTGACTGTCACATGAGATGGTATGAACATATCAAAGAGGTCATAAAAAAACTAGATACTTTATTTTTATTTTCTCTAAGCTCAGAAACATAATGAATAAAAAAACACTGAAGAAGATTTACTACGCCCTATTCGATAGTATTGTTAATTATGGTATCATTGCCTGGGGCGGAAGTTATAAAAATGTAATGAACATTCTCGTAAGAATTCAAACTAAATTAATTAGTGCTATTTGTGTAAAAAATGATAGTACACAAATACTAGGTATTAAAAATAAATTCATAGTAGAATCTTTATTCTATCATTACGATTTCTGTAAAAAAGAATATTACAACTACAAGGGTATAACCAGAGCTAAGTCTTTAGTATTACCAAAGATTAATAAGAACATAGCATATAAGAACTCAAAATATATAGCAGTTAAGTACTATAATAAATTACCAATGGAATTAAAGTCACTAAACATTAAAAGAAAAAATGATAAAAGAAAAATTGTAAAGTGTATTGTTACGCTATAGATTAAAATTTAGAACGCAAAGTCGTTGCATAATTATAATAATGTTGTATGGAATAAGATAATACAAGAAAATTGTAGTAACTTGTTTTCCAGGCCTATGAACAGGTGTTAACTGTAACACCTCTATAGGTGCATACTATTTATGTATATACTTTGTATCCTGGTGATTAAATAAATAAATAAATAATATTTGGATTTATTTATAACCTTGAATTCCACTTGGGGATATTTCAACCTGAGTTGATCAATTAAATTCTTCACATCTACATATATTATAAAGGAAGATAGATGGACAATATTCTGCGACTCTTTGTTGTTTAGCCGCTCTCTATGCGAAGTTGCTTTTGAGTGCTTATTCGCATTCAAATTTTCAGTACTTTTCTCTTCTGTGTTCTCAGCCGGAGCAATCACTTTTGGGTCTCTTAAAACGTTAAACTCCAGGTCGTTAAATATTGCAAAGCGATTTTGCGAATTCATTTCGCCCAACAAATTTCTCTTTACCCTTGGATAAGGTGATGAACTATTTACTCTCTTTGTTGGGTTTCTATGTTTAGATGTGGCAAAATTGCCGCTAAGTGCAGGTAGTATTTGTTCATTAGATGTAACACTTGGAAGCGCTGGAAACTGGTTTTGCTGATTGTTACTGTTGTTGGTAACATACAAAAATTTATTATTAGTGGGCAAGTGTTCAGTAGTGGGTAATGTGTAGGCTCTATCAACTTCATTACCCTCCATGCCGGCCGCACTATTAAAGCACCCACAAGTGCAATTACACTTTAATTTATTATTTATAATTATTTATATTTTGTATTCAAAATGTTCACAGAATACTTATAACACAAGTATATAAGAAATGAGCGCAATCAAAATAAGTCACAATGCCAACAATGGCACACGATATAGACCGCGAAACTTAAGACAACCTATCACGTTGACGAACGCCGTGAGACTCGGAAAACAGCTTATTTTAAATGAAATAAGTTAATTTCATTCAATGAATCGCCTGATAAAAGGGTTACCTTGATAGAGTAAATAAAGCAATTAGTATTGCATTCATTATATTTAATAGAATAAAATTATTTCTAAAAGTATCAAAAACGTTTGTGCATCACACACCAAAATATATCTATTATTTACAGCACACTCAATATGGCTAATATGTATTTTGTATATGCATATTAACCTTCAATTTAAAAAAGATAAGCTTATTAAGCTACTGGGTTTATACCCCATTTATAAAGGTTCTAATCCTTTTCTTTTTAATTTTTAATAATTCCGCAAATATTATACATTTTTGATCTTAATAACAGGATCTTTAATTACTGTATCGTCAAATTCTTGATTAGGTGCCTGAATAGGATTTAATTTGTTATCATTTATCCCCCTAATAAATAGTAACAACTTAACATCTACAGAAGCCTCATTAAAGTACTTTTTTACTCAAGCTATAGCCTCAGCAGTGCTACTGTTTGCTATTATTATTCAAGATAGCTTTTCTTATAGTAATTTAATAATTGTTAGACAGAGGGGCGCACCCTTTCATTTTGGATTTCCTAATGTTATAGAAGGATTATCTTGAATGAATGCACTTACTTTAATAACATGACAAAAAATTGCTCCTCTTATGTTAATTTCTTACACAGCACAAAATACCTTTATTTTTATAGCAATTATTGCCTCAAATATTACAGGATCATTAGGCGGATTAAATCAAACCTCTCTACGAAAATGAATAGCTTTTTCATCAATCAACCATCTAGGGTGAATACTAGCGGCAATACAAGCAAATGAATCAATATGATGTATCTATTTTCCTTTTTATACATTGTTATCTTTCAGCTTAACCCTTATATTCAACAATTTAAAAATATTTCATATTTAAGAATTGTTTAACTCATTCTTCAATTCTAAAATTCTTAAATTTACTACCTCTAGGTGGATTGCCCCACTTATTGGATTCTTACCTAAATGGCTAGTTATTCAATTATTAGTTTTAAAAAGTCAATATGTATTAATAACAATTATAACAGTTATAGCACTAATCACTTTTTTTTTACTTACGATTATGTTTCGCAGCATTTATACCTACTTAATTATTATGAAAATAACTGAACTATTGATATAAGCATTAACATTATTTCTTTCAAAATAATATTAATTTTGTCATTTATCTACATTTAGTCTAATTTTAGTTTCTATAATTTATCTATTCCTGTAAATTATACAGTAAGGCTCTAAGTTAATTAAACTAATTGCCTTCAAAACTATAAATATAGGTAGATATAGTCTTTTAAGTAAATTTATTACTCCTTTAGAATTGCAGTCTAATGTCATTATTGACTATAAAGCCAAACTTAAGTATTAGTTAAATTACTGTAAATGATTAAAAAGAATAAATTCTTATAAATAGATTTACAGTCTATCGCCTAATCTTCAGCCATTTAATCGCGACAATGGCTATTCTCAACAAATCATAAAGATATTGGAACTTTATATTTTATCTTCGGAGCCTGAGCAGGAATAGTTTGAACATTCCTTAGAATTTTAGTTCGACCTGAACTATGACATCCTGGAGCATTAATTTGAGATGATCAAATTTATAATATAATTGTAGCAGCTCATGCTTTCGTAATAGTTTTCTTTATAGTTATGCCTACTATAATTGGTGGATTCGGAAATTGACTTCTTCCTTTAATGTCAGGTGCATCTGATATAGCTTTCCCACGAATAAATAATTTAAGATTTTGATTATTACCTCCATCCCTTACACTACAATTAGTGAGAAGTATGGTAGAAAACGGAGCTGGTACAGGTTGAACAGTGTTTCCACCCCTATCATCTGTTATTGCACACGGAGGGGCTTCAGTTGATTTAGCTATTTTCTCACTTCACTTAGCTGGTATCTCATCGATTTTAGGAGCAGTAAATTTCATTACAACAGTTTTTAATATACGATCTACAGGAATTTCGTTTGACCGAATACCTCTTTTCGTTTGAGCAGTTGTATTAACAGCCCTATTACTTTTACTATCATTGCCAGTTTTAGCAGGAGCTATTACTATATTATTAACAGATCGAAACTTAAATACCTCCTTTTTTGACCCTGCTGGGGGAGGAGACCCTATTCTTTACCAACACTTATTTTGATTCTTTGGACACCCAGAAGTTTATATTTTAATTCTTCCAGGATTCGGAATAATTTCTCATATTATTAGTCAAGAATCAGGAAAGAAGGAAACCTTTGGTTCTCTAGGAATGCTTTACGCTATAATAGCAATTGGTCTTTTAGGGTTTATTGTATGAGCTCATCATATGTTCACAGTAGGAATAGATGTAGACACTCGAGCATATTTCACTTCAGCTACAATAATTATTGCTGTACCCATAGGTATTAAGATTTTTAGTTGATTAGCTACACTGCATGGTACACAATTAAACAATTCCCCAGCCATATTATGAGCCCTAGGGCTTGTATTCTTATTTACAGTAGGAGGATTAACAGGAGCTGTCCTTACTAATTCATCTGTAGATATTATTCTTGACGACACATATTATGTAGTAGCCCATTTCCACTATGTATTGTGAATAGTAGTAGTATTTGCTATTATAGCAGGGTTTGTCCACTGATATCCATTATTCAATTGATTATTATATTCATTGGTGTAAATCTAACCTTCTTCCCATAACACTTTTTAGGATTAACTGATATACCTCGACGGTATTCAGATTATCCGGATGCTTACACGACATGAAATATAGTCTACAATTGGTTCATCTATTTCTTTGCTAGGAATCTTAATCTTCCTATTCATTATCTGAGAAAGTTTGGAAACACAACGACAAGTAGTTTACCTTATACAACTTAGTTCTTCAATTGAATGTCTCCAAAATACTCCTCCAGCTGAACAAAGTTACTCAGAACTACCTCTTTTAACTAATTTTCTAATATGGCAGATTAGTACAATAGATTTAAGCTCCATATATAAAGTATTTTACTTTTTTTAGAAACTAATGACAGCATGAGCTGCCCTAGGCCTTCAAGACAGATTTTAGTAATAATTACAACACTAGTAGGTTAGTTACTATTTATATTATTCTTTAATTCAGATACAAACCGAAACCTTTTACATGGTCAAACCATTGAAATAATTTGAACAATTCTTCCAGCAATTGTTCTACTATTTATTGCTTTTCTTTCTCTTCGACCATCATACCTATTGGATGAAATTAATGAACCTTCAGTTACACTAAGGGCTATCGGACATCAACGATATTGAAACTACGAATACTCAGTTTTCATAAATGTAGATTTCGATTCATATATAGTTCCCACTAATGAATTAGCCACAGACGGATTCCGACTACTAGGTGTTGATAATCGTGTAGTTCTGCCTATAAATTCAAAATAAAAATTCAAATTTTAGTAACAGCTGCAGATGTAATTCACTCAAGAACTGTGCCAGCTTTAGGTGTAAAGGTTGATGGATCTCCTGGTCGATTAGACCAAACTAATTTCCTACTAAATCGTCAAGGATTATTTTATGGTCAATGTTCAGAAATTTGTGCAGCTAATTATAGTAACTAATAGAACTAATTCATAATTTTTATTGGATGACTGAAGGCAAGTTCTGGTCTCTTAAACCATTTTATAGTAAATTAGCACTAACTTCTAATGAAAAAAATAATTAGTTAAAGAATAACATTAGCATGTCAAATTCAAATTATTAAACTATTTAATATTTTTTGGTGCCTCAAATAGTTCCCATTGGTCGATTAAGTTTATTTATTATCTTTCCAGTTGCTTTTATCTTGCTCAGTATATGTAATAAACTATTACTCTGTTATTCCTAAAACATCTAAATCAGAAATTTCAAGCAAGTATTCAACAACTCCTTTAAACTGAAAATGATAAAAAATCGTATTTGACCCTTCATTTAGTATTTTCAATTTGTCATTAAATTGAATAAGAACATTTTTAGGACTTCTCCTAATTCCTTCTGCCTACTGATTGATACCTTCACGATGACACATCTTCTGAAATTCAATTCTTCTTACACTTCATAAAGAATTCAAGACTCTTTTAGGACCATCAGGACATTCAGGGTCAACCTTTATTTTTGTTTCTCTATTTTCACTAATTTTATTCAACAATTTTATAGGATTATTTCCCTATATTTTTACAAGAACAAGTCATTTAACGCTTACTCTTACATTAGCTCTACCCCTATGATTATGTTTCATACTTTATGGATGAATCAACCACACACAGCACATATTTGCTCACCTAGTCCCTCAAGGAACTCCTGCAGTTCTTATACCATTTATAGTATGTATCGAAACTATTAGTAATATTATTCGACCTGGAAATTTAGCTGTTCGACTAGCAGCAAATATAATGGCAGGACATTCATTACTTACTGGTCCTTTCCTTTCCTACGCAATTGTATCTTTATTACTAATTTTTCAAATTGCTTTATTAGTACTAGAATCAGCTGTTGCCATTATTCAATCGTATGTATTCGCAGTTCTACATGAGTACATTATACTCTAAAAAAGTAAACTAATATCAACACACTTAAACCACCCATTCTATTTAGTAGATTACACTGGCCTACAAACAAAATTTTTTTGTTTGGTGCAGCTCTGTCCGTATCTGTAGTCGGTAAAGTAGGTAGTACGAGTATTAATTGCATTGCTGCTACTAGATATCAGCTGACAGCTCTGGTTTACCTACACGTCTTATTTTAATTTTTTCCGGTTTTATTCAAAGTCTGTCAATCTGGTTATCACTTTTATGAGAATAATAGTACAACTTTATTATGGAAAGTAGGTCGAGTAGTTGCAGTAATGATCCTGACGAGTTTTGTTATATACGAGTATGCGGCGAGTGTATAATGAAAAATCAGTGGAAACCGATTAAGGACATTGTAATTCGCTTGTATTCTGGTTACTTTGGTGATGAAATTGGCAATCAAGATAAAGATAAAACTAGAACTTATATGAAAAATGTGGCTGATATTTTCGTATTAGCTCACAAAATATACCTAAAATCAGGTCTAGAATCTTAGGCACCAAAATGAGTGTAGGCCAGTGTTATAGTCCCTGACCCTTAACAGGAGCAATTGGAGCTATAACTTCTGTTTCAGGATTAGTAAAATGACTCTCTCAATATGATATCTCATTATTTGCTTTAGAAAATATTATTACTATTTTAATAGTGTATCAATGATGACGAGATGTCTCTGAAGGATTACACACTTTACCCGTAACATTAGGATTACGTTGAGGAATAATTCTATTTATTTTATCAGAAGTTTTATTTTTTGTATCTTTCTTCTGAGCATTTTTCCACAGAAGCTTATCCCTAGCTATCGTACTCGGAGCTATGTGATCTCTTGCAAGAATTCAACCTTTAAATCCATTCCAAATTCCATTATTAAATGCAGCTATTTTATTATCCTCAGGAGTAACTGTTACATGAGCTCATCACAGATTAATGGAAGGTTATCATTCCTAAGCAACGGAAGGATTATTTTTCACAGTTCTTCTAGGAGTTTATTTCACTATTCTACAAACATACGAATATATTGAAGCACCATTTACTATTGCAGATTCAGTTTATGGTTCTACTTTTTTCATAGCAACAGGATTCCATGGAATTCACGTATTAATTGGAACAACATTTCTTCTATTATGTTTAATTCGCCATTTAAATAAACACTTTCCTCAAACTCACCATTTTGGATTTGAAGCAGCTGCATGATACTGACATTTCGTTGATATTGTCTGATTATTCCTTTACATTTCAATCTATTCATGAGGAGGATAATTAATTTTTATCTACATAGTATATAAGTATATTTGACTTCCAATGATAAGGTCTACTAATTAGTAGTATAGATCATTTTTTCAATTGCTATTATAGCATCAATTTTAATTATTTACACCAGTGTAGTAATAACGCTAGCATCTATTTTATCAAAAAAAGCACTAACAGATCGTGAACAAGTAAGGAAGGGCTAAGTTCGGGTGTCACCGAACATTTTATACTCTCGCACAATAAAGTGATAATCGAGATTTCATTATACGTCATTTACATATTTTTCAAATACCGTATTTTTGTAAAGTTTTATTCCGCTATCATCATTGGTTCCTAATGTATATACTCGTATTATTCAGAAGAGGCATCAGATGGAATTCAAAATAGCGTTATATTGGGAGAAGGCGTGGTTGTGAACCGATTTCACCCATATTTCGTACATGTTATCAGGGTGTTAAGAAAATATTATATACCGAATTTCATTGAAATCGGTCTAGTAGTTCCTGAGATATTTTTTTTGGTCCATAAGTGGGCGAGGCCACGCCCATTTTCAATTTTTTAAAAAAAGCCTGGGTGCAGCTTCATTCCGCAATTTCTTCCGTAAAATTTAGTGTTTCTGACGTTTTTTGTTAGTCGGTTAACGCACTTTTAGTGATTTTCAACATAACCTTTGTATGGGAGGTGGGCGTGGTTATTATCCGATTTCTTCCATTTTTGAACTGTATATGGAAATGCCTAAAAGGAAACGACTCTGTAGAGTTTGGTTGACATAGCTATAGTAGTTTCCGAGATATGTACATAAAACTTAGTAGGGGGCGGGGCCACGCCCACTTTTCCAAAAAAATTACGTCGAAATATGCCCCTCCCTAATGCGATCCTTTGTGCCAAATTTTACTTTAATATCTAACCTAATTATAGGTTTTCGGTTTCCGCCATTTTGTGGGCGTGGCAGTAGGCCGAGTTTGCCCATCTTCGAACTTAACCTTCTTATGGAGCCAAGGAATACGTGTACCAAGTTTCATCATGATATCTCAATTTTTACTGAAGTTACAGCTTGCACGGACGGACGGACAGACGGACGGACGGACAGACAGACATCCGGATTTCGACTCTACTCGTCACCCTGATCACTTTGGTATATATAACCCTATATCTGACTCTTTTAGTTTTAGGACTTACAAACAACCGTTATGTGAACAAAACTATAATACTCTCCTTAGCAACATTGTTGCGAGAGTATAAAATGTTCTCCATTTGAATGCGAATTTGACCCTAAAACTTCTTTACGACTACCTTTTTCCCTCCGATTTTTATACTCTCGCAACAAAGTTGCTAAGGAGAGTATTATAGTTTTGTTCACATAACGGTTGTTTGTAAGTCCTAAAACTAAAAGAGTCAGATATAGGGTTATATATACCAAAGTGATCAGGGGGACGAGTAGAGTCGAAATCCGGATGTCTGTCTGTCCGTCCGTCCGCCTGTCCGTCCGTCCGTGCAAGCTGTAACTTCAGTAAAACCGAGATATCGCGATGAAACTTGGTACACGTATTTCTTGGCTCCATAGGAAGGTTAAGTTCGAAGATGGGCAAAATCGGCTCTACCGCCACGCCCACAAAATGGCGGAAACCGAAAACCTATAAAGTGTCATAACTAAGCCATAAATAAAGATATTAAAGTAAAATTTGGCACAAAGGATCGCATTAGGGAGGGGCATATTTGGACGTAATTTTTTTGGAAAAGTGGGCGTGGCCCCGCCCCCTACTAAGTTTTTTGTACGTATCTCGGAAACTACTATAGCTATGTCAACCAAACTCTACAGAGTCGTTTTCTTCAGGCATTTCCATATACAGTTCAAAAATGAAGAAATCGGATAATAACCACGCCCACCTCCCATACAAAGGTTATGTTGAAAATCACTAAAAGTGCGTTAACGGACTAACAAAAAACGTCAGAAACACTAAATTTTACGAAAGAAATTGCACAAGGAAGCTGCACCCAGCCTTTTTTTTAAAATTGAAAATGGGCGTGGCCTCGCCCACTTATGGACCAAAAACCATATCTCAGGAACTACTAGACCGATTTCAATGAAATTTGGTATATAATATTTTCTTAACACCCTGATGACATGTACAAAATATAGGTGAAATCGGTTCACAACCACGCCTTCTTCCAATATAACGCTATTTTGAATTCCATCTGATGCCTTCTCTGTATAATATATAGTACATTAGGAACCAATGATGATAGCGGAATAAAACTTTACAAAAATACGGTATTTGAAAAATATGTAAATGACGTATAATGAAATCTCGATTATCACTTTGTCATGCGAGAGTATAAAGTGTTCGGTGACACCCGAACTTAGCCCTTCCTTACTTGTTTCTAATTACAATCATTTTCTTAATTTTTGATGTAGAAATTGCCCTTATTTTACCTATAATCTTTATTATTTCCATTTCTAACATTATTATATGAGCCACAAGAAGAATTGTATTCATTATTACTATCAAGGAATTTTAAATTGATCAAATTAAGGTTGAAGTTAAGTTAACATTTAATTTGCATTCAAAAAGTATTAAAATGTCAATCTACCTTATAATTCAGAATATAGCGATTTTTTGCACCTAATCTTAGGTATTTTATACCTTTAATCTAATAGATTTAAATATTAATTAAATCTTATAAAATGAAGCCAAAAGAGGCCTATCACTGTTAATGATAAAACTGAAATCAATCTCCAATTAAGGAAGTATGAATAAAATTTTCTATTTTCATAAATTTCTAATTACAGTACCTACACTACACGCAAGAATTATAAAATTACCCTAACATCTTCAGTTCTATGCTCTATCTTAAGCTACTTGAATAAAATAAAAAACAAAAAGAAATGAAAACAAGATTCATAAAACAAATAATAAAATATAAATCTTTAAATTACACTGGTTTACAGCAAAAATGTTCCATGAACGCCACTATCCAATTTGTATGTGGAGTCGCTCGCTGATTTCGAAAATCGAGTAAATTTTTTTTTAATGGATACGTTTTTGAGATATTTCCAATTTACCGTTATTCGACCAAAAATAAAAGGTGTCTTCATTTAATCATGTATATCTCACTGACCAGTAGAGCAATCTGCAAATTATAGAAAATAAAAGTGAATGAAATTTCCTAAAAATATTATCTACTCCATTTTTCCATAGGCCTTATAATTTCTGAGAAATTGATTAATCACTTCGTGTTTTTAAATTTTTTTATGAAAAAAGTAAAAAAAAATAAACTTTGGCAAGGAAAAAATTTTAAAACAAAAGATATTTTTTAATTTTTTTTTTATTTTATATGAAGTCCTGTTTCTTTATAAAAAACTAAGCTACCAACAAACAAAATCCATGGATAAATAGGAAAGTTGTACATGATCAAATAAATATATCCAAGTCGCGCAAAGTCAATGTATACGTATGTATTTGCGTATGTAGTGTGTAAAGTAGGGGTGGGATTGTTTTCGAATATCATTAGAATAAACTAATGACGCTATTCGTTTAAAAAGAATCAATTAATACTTTTAGAACAGTAATACTCAAATACTGTTGTAGTAGTAGGTAGTTTGCATCGAAAGCAAGAGGTGCCAGGTTCGAAACCCCTGTAGTCATGTTAATTTGCTTAACATGTGTGTAGGTATACAGGCAGATTTTCGAAGGGTAATTAGTTGCGGAAAATTCCTACCTACATGCACACACACATAGTATCTTGGTAAGTTCATTAATTTTTTTAAGGCCAACATCACAGCTGGTAGTATTTTCTTTACCCGGCTCGTTAATATGAAGGAACTTTTTTGTTTAGGTAGGTTTTGCCTTTTTTATTTTCTCGCGATCCAGCTATATTTAAGGATAAATGCCCCTTGAAAGTTCATAATATCTGCAAGGCTCGCCAGTTCCAGTTTATTATTACAATATAAGAAACCGTGAGCTATTTTTAAAAATAAAATGAGTAAACGTATGCGAGAATTTGAGTGTACCAACGATCCGGATATGTTCTGTTACATATGCGGTGAATATACTCTTGTAGGTCATCGGAGGCAGTTTAGAGATTCGATCCAATCTATATATTCAAAATATTTTGGTATTGAGCCTAAAAATAATGATAAACCATGGACTCCGAATATTTTGTGTTCCTTGTGTCGAATAAGATTGGTTCAATGGGAATCAGGATCAACAAAGTACGTATTAAAATTATGAAACTATGCTTCTTTTTATTTAATAGTAATTTTTAATTTTTTTCTTTTTGAGGCGATACATGAAATTTAATGTACCAATGATATGGCGAGAACCTACATGCCACTCAGAAGATTGTTATATTTGTATGACAAAAGTACTTGGCTTTGGAAAATCAAGAAAAGTGATTTATGCTAACGTATCTACCGTTTCATTGCCAGTTCCACATTCAGCTGAAGTTGCGTATCCAGTTTCGTTGTCAACAGCAGTATCTGAAGGATCATCTGAATATGGGAAATCAAGTTGTAATGAATTTTTAATGGAAAACGAGAGAAACGTTCTATCACAAGCGCAACTAAACGATTGGATTAGAGATTTGGAATTATCCAAGGAAAAAGCTGAGCTACATGCCTCTCGTATGCAACAATTTCAATTCGTGTCACCCCATGTTAAGGTGACATATTATAGAAATCGTCACGAACCATTTGCCAAACACTATACGAAGGAAGACAATGTATGCTATTGCAAAGGCATTCCAGGATTATTCAAAGAGTTTGGTCAACCATATGATTCCGAGGAGTGGCGATTGTTCATAAACAGCAATAAACTGAGCTTAAAGGCCGTATTACTGCATAATGGCAACAAAAAGCCCTCGATCCCGATTGCGCATGCAGTAAACACGAAGGAAACATACGAGGTAATGGAGAAATTGTTAAAATTCATCAAATATGAAGAGCATGATTGGAAAATATGTGCCGATCTTAAAGTCGTTGGAATGTTATGCGGTCTACAAAGTGGCTACACAAAACACTGCTGCTTTCTCTGCAAATGGGATAGCCGAGCTCGTAAAGACCACTATTGCATTGAGGATTGGCCGGAAAGAGTTGAATTTTCAATTGATGTGGATAATATCAAATACGTCCCACTTGTAAAGAAGGAAAAAATCATTCTTCCGCCATTGCATATCAAGCTCGGCCTCATTAAAAATTTTGTTAAGGCGTTGGACAAAGAAGGCAAAGCATTCAATTATTTGCAAAATTTTTTCCCAAATATTTAACAGGCAAAGATAAAGGAAGTTATATTTGTTGGACCCCAAATAAAAAAGTTGATAAATAATGAATTTTCTGCATTCCCATTTAAGTTTTTTTCCGGCAAATCTCGGAGACGAAAGTGACGAGCATGGCGAAACGTTTCACCAGCAAATGAAATTAATTGAGAATCGATACAAAGGTTTCTAGAACGTCGGTATGATGGGTGACTACTGTTGGTTTCTCATAAGAGAAACCGATCCTAAACTAAATAAACGACAAAACAAAACACATAATCATTTCGACTCTAATGTAAGAACATCAACTTAAGACAAAAATAACACATTGTTTTAATATATATTAATAACCAGCTGACCCCGCAGCCGTTGTCCTGCGTGAAATTATGTGTTTTGAAATGGAAAAAAGTTGAAATTATATTGTGTCGAAAATGATTTATTTATGATTTTTCTAAATTTTTTTAATGTAGCGCAGCTTAATAAATATAATTTTTTGATTTCTGTTCTGGTACGTAAATATACAGAGAAGAGAGATTTCCAACTCCTCAACACGCCACATACATATAACTGGCCGTGTGAAAAACATAGCATTTCCCGATTTCCTTGTGTCCTGTTGATTGTCAACGCAAAGGCAATTTTTCCTGGAAATTGAATACGTTTGAACTGAAATGGCTGTCCCTCGTATTCGATAACTGCGTCATAATCAGTCCGGTTCCATTACAGAGTTTCGGCGCATGAAGATTGTGAAACATAATAATGACAGACCCAACTTTGAGACGCAAATGATGCTGGGGCATACCAATCCTCTTCAAAGAATTTGGAAATTCCACTGTATGATTCACGGCATCGTCTTCATTGTCAAGACGATCGATCGATTTATATGAGCGCAAACCTCCCGGAATTTGACTTTGAATGTTCCAGTTTAAGTCATTAACATCGGTATTTTTGGCAGCTAAAATTGCGCGTGCACTCAAGTAAGCATTTACGATAATTTGGCCAATGTTCGGATAAACATTCGTGATGAGTTCATCTTCCGTTGAAGTGAATTGACAAACGGGAGGTGAAATTGATATCAAACCACTGGGAGTATCAACCGAAATTTGCCTATTTCCAATTCTTAGCAAAATGTAAAATATCATCGGCAATGTCATTTCATCGTATCCCATAATTAACGCGAATTTGATGGCTGATATGTCAAAATGATCTTCGCGAAAATTATGCGAACTTCAGTGGCATGCGAAGTAATTATTGCATTGTCCTTTGTCTGTCGATATTCACGCCTCTAAATGCTAAATGTTCTGCCATTGTCGTCTGGGGAGCGACGCCAATACAGTGAATATCCATCATTTCCCATTTCCGTTTCCGAAAGAAAAGCACATGAGTAGTGTACATACAAACCAAAGTGGGATTGTAAGGTTCCCAAAGTCCATGAACCATATTGGTTTTCACCACTTCGTATAATTCTGGATCTACATATCTCTGAATCTGGAATTTCCGCTGAAATGATTTCATCAATTTGATCTGGTGTAATCACCATCCGCATCCAAAGAAGAATGTGTGTGTGCGGCAACACGCAACAGAATACATTCAGCATCTAACAGCACCATATATACCATAGGTTGCTTCAAGATAAAGACCGTCAAACATCGCAGCTATTGTTTAAAAAGTCGTGCTGTGACATCGTGACGATCGCTTGCTAATTGACCGCGATCCATAATTCCACACGTACATATGTCATCGCATTTCTGGAGTACTTTTTGCCTTTCTTTGGGCTGCCATACGTTGATGGCAAAAAGAACGCCGACAAATATTAGCGCGACCTCTTCGTGGCTTCGTAACAAAGTTTCAATATGCAATTGATCACATTATGTGAAACACACATAAAGTTTTCACTGAATAATTTTCAAGAATTTTTCCTTTGGATCGCCGGAATAAAAAAGCAAGCGACCGCAATTGAACGATTCAAATAATTTACAAATCAAAATATTGAAAAACAAAACAAACAAAAATTGAAAAAAATTTGTATGGAAAATGTTACTTTTTGGAATTGTCCAATTTTCCGACTTCTCCTCATGAAAAGTATAAGGTATTTGTTTCTAAACCTTTCCTGATCCACAAAAAACAACCTTTAAAAATTTCATCACGATTGGTTCAACAGGTCTCTTAGTGTTTCTAACAAACAAACATTCACTTTTATATATGTACATACATACATACATACATATGTACATATGTAACGTTTGTATGGGGAAATGAAAAGGGCTGTTTTTAGGGGTTTTCCGAAAATTATTCGAATTTTTCTCGCCGTAAAAACCATCTCTGAACTTCAACGAACATTTAAGAAAAAGAATTGGCCAAATTGGTCCAGTCGTTATTGAGTTATGCGCGTACATACATTTTGACGATTCATTTTTATTTATATAGATATATTTATATAGATATAATGATAAATGAGTTTATAAAAACTAAAAACGACATAAAATTGACTTTTTACTTAACAGAAACAGCGCATAGCTAGATATCCCACCCTACTTTACACACTACATACGCATATACGTATACACTGACTTTGCGCGACTTGGATATATTTATTTGATCATGTACAACTTTCCTTTTTATCTATGGATTTTGTTCGTTGGTAGCTTAGTTTTTTATAAAGAAACAGGACTTCAAAATTTAAAAAATATCTTTTGTTTTAAATTTTTTTCCTTGCCAAAGTTTATTTTTTTTTTAATTTTTTCATAAAAAAATTTAAAAACACGAAGTGATTAATCAATTTCTCAGAAATTATAAGGCCTATGGAAAAATGGAGTAGGCAATATTTTTAGGAAATTTCATTCACTTTTATTTTCTATAATTTACAGTAAGATTGCTCAACTGGTCAGTGAGATATACATGATTAAATGAAGACACCTTTTTTTTTGGTCGAATAACGCTAAATTGCAAATATCTCACAAACGTATCCATAAAAAAAAATTTACTAGATTTTCGAAATCAGCGAGCCATTTCACATACAAATGGGATAGTGGCATCCGTGGAACAAAAAACAAATTCAAATTTGTGATCCAGTGTTATTATTATGTACATATAACAGATACATATTGAGAATATTTAACTAATTCATTATATAATTTTGACCCCCTAAAAATTCTGACCAACCCTGGTCAAAAGACTTACAAACTCTTATTCCTAATACCAAAGGATAATTAATAATACCATAAGTAGAAATATAAGGTAAAAATCATATAGAGCCAGAAAAATAGCTCGCTAAGTAATTATGTAAAATAAAGAAGTATAAGAAATTAAATAACCCAATACTCCCCCTACTACACAAACATATATTCGTCTTATTTACTGGCGTAGACACCGTTGACGCGATTATAGCAGAGTTAACAACATCGCGCCAGTCGTTTCTTCTTTTCGCTACGTGGCGCCAATTAGATATTCCAAGCGAAGCCAGGTCCTTCTCCACTTGGTCCTTCCAACGGAGTGAAGGTCTTCCTCTTCCTCTGCTTCCCTCGGCGGGTACTTCGTCAAATACTTTCAGAGCTGGAGTGTTTTCGTCAATTCGGACAACATGACCTAGCCAGCGGGGCCGCTGTCTTTTATTTCGCTGAACTATGTCAATGTCCTCGTATATCTCATACAGCTCATCGTTCCATCGAATGCGATATTCGCAGTGGCCAACGCGCAAAGGACCACAAATCTTTCGCAGAACTTTTCTCTCGAAAACTTGTAACGTCAACTCATCGGTTCCTGCTATCGTCCAAGCCTCTGCACCATATAGCAGGACGGGAATTATGAGCCACTTATAGAGTTTGGCTTTTGTTTGTGGTACGTAAATATACAGAGAAGAGGGATTTCTAACTCGTCAACACGCCACATACATATATCTGGCCGTGTGAAAAACATAGCATTTCCCGATTTCCTTGTGTCCTATTGATTGTCAACGCAAAGGCAATTTTCCCTGGAAATTGAATACGTTTGAACTGAAATGGCTGTCCCTCGTATTCGATAACTGCGTCATAATCAGTCCGGTTCCATTACACAGTTTCGGCACATGAAGATTGTGAAACATAATAATGACAGATCCAGACGCAAATGATGCTGGGGCATACCAATCCTCTTCAAAGAATTTGGAAATTCCACTGTATAATTCACGGCGTCGTCTTCATTGTCAAGACGATCGATCGATTTATATGAGCGCAAACCTCTCGGAATTTGACTTTGAATGTTCCAGTTTAAGTCATTAACATCGCTATTTTTGGCAGCTAAAATTGCGCGTGCACTCAAGTAAGCATTTACGATAATTTGGACAATGTTCGGATAAACATTCGTGATGAGTTCATCTTCCGTTGAAGTGAATTGACAAACGGGAGGTGAAATTGATATCAAACCACTGGGAGTATCAACCGAAATTTGCCTATTTCCAATTCTTAGCGAATACAATGTAAAAGATCATCGGCAATGTCATTTCTTCGTATCCCATAATTAACGCGAATTTGAAGGCTGATATGTCAAAATGATCTTCGCGAAAATTATGCGAACTTCAGTGGCATGCGAAGTAATTATTGCATTGTCCTTTGTCTGTTTCCAGTGATTATCATGTTCTAGCAAATGCAACTGCTGGCAAGCTTCTCAAAAAGTTGCACACACCGTACCATTCACAATACGCAATGACTTAAATGAAGTTGAACCGCGAGACGCACAACAGTCGGAAAACTTTCATGAATTCCAAAAGTAAATATCCTACAAAGCGCTTTATTGCATTTCACATATCGACCCATTTGATACTGCTGGTCTCACATCGTTCAAGGCCAATAACCGCTTTGTTGCTTTCTTTGGTGACGTACTTGCAAACGTATTTGATCGATTTCACCAATCTGCAATATTCAACATTGACATGAGTTTTGAATGTGAATTAGACAAAGGTGGCGAATATGGCGATCCATGTGTTGTCAACTTCGATGCGTTGTTAACGTCGATATTCACGCCTCTAAATGCTAAATGTTCTGCCATTGTCGTCTGGTGAGCGACGCCGATACAGTGAATATCCATCATTTCCCATTTCCGTTTCCGAAAGAAAAGCACATGAGTAGTGTACATACAAACCAAAGTGGGATTGTAAGGTTCCCAAAGTCCATGAACCATATTGGTTTTCACCACTTCGTATAATTCTGGATCTACATATCTCTGAATCTGGAATTTCCGCTGAAATGATTTCATCAATTTGATCTGGTGTAATCACCATCCGCATCCAAAGAAGAATGTGTGTGTGCGGCAACACGCAACAGAATACATTCAGCATCTAACAGCACCATATATACCTTAGGTTGCTTCAAGATAAAGACCGTCAAACATCGCAGCTATTGTTTAAAAAGTCGTGCTGTGACATCGTGACGATCGCTTGCTAATTGACCACGATCCATAATTCCGCACGTACATATGTCATCGCATTTCTGGAGTACTTTTTGCCTTTCTTTGGGCTGCCATACGTTGATGGTAAAAAGAACGCCGACAAATATTAGCGCCACCTCTTCGTGGCTTCGTAACAAAGTTTCAATATGCAATTGATCACATTGTGTGAAACACACATAAAGTTTTCACTGAATAATTTTCAATAATTTTTCCTTTGGATCGCCGGAATAAAAAAGCAAGCGACCGCAATTGAACGATTCAAATAATTTACAAATCAAAATATTGAAAAACAAAACAAACAAAAATTGAAAAAAATGTGTATGGAAAATGTTACTTTTTGGAATTGTCCAATTTTCCGACTTCTCCTCATGAAAAGTATAAGGTATTTGTTTCTAAACCTTTCCCGATCCACAACAAACAACCTTTAAAAATTTCATCACGATTGGTTCAATCGTTCTCTTAGTGTTACTAACAAACAAACATTCATTTTTATACATATGTATGTATATGTACATACATACATACATATGTACATATGTAACGTTTGTATGGGGAAAAGAAAAGGGCTGTTTTTAGGGGTTTTCCGAAAATTATTCGAATTTTTCTCGCCGTAAAAACCATCTCTGAACTTCAACGAATATTTAAGAAAAAGAATTGGCCAAATTGGTCCAGTCGTTATTGAGTTATGCGCGTACATACATTTTGACGATTCATTTTTATTTATATAGATATATTTATATAGATATAATGATAAATGAGTTTATAAAAACTAAAAACGACATAAAAATTGACTTTTTACTTAACAGAAACAGCGCATAGCTAGATATCCCACCCCTACTTTACACACTACATACGCATATACGTATACACTGACTTTGCGCGACTTGGATATATTTATTTGATCATGTACAACTTTCCTTTTTATCTATGGATTTTGTTCGTTGGTAGCTTAGTTTTTTATAAAGAAACAGGACTTCATATAAAATAAAAAAAATTTATAAAATATCTTTTGTTTTAAATTTTTTTCCTTGCCAAAGTTTATTTTTTTTTTACTTTTTTCATAAAAAAATTTAAAAACACGAAGTCATTAATCAATTTCTCAAAAATTATAAGGCCTATGGAAAAATGGAGGAGACAATATTTTTAGGAAATTTCATTCACTTTTATTTTCTATAATTTAAAGTAAGATTGCTCAACTGGTCAGTGAGATATACATGATTAAATGAAGACACCTTTTTTTTGGTCGAATAACGGTAAATTGCAAATATCTCAAAAACGTATCAATAAAAAAACATTTACTAGATTTTCGAAATCAGCGAGCCATTTCACATACAAATGGGATAGTGGCATCCGTGGAACAAAAAACAAATTCAAATTTGTGATCCAGTGTTATTATTATGTACATATAACAGATACATATTGAGAATATATAACTAATTCATTATATAATTTTGACCCCCTAAAAATTCTGACCAACCCTGGTCAAAAGACTTACAAACTCTTATTCCTAATACCAAAGGATAATTAATAATACCATAAGTAGAAATATAAGGTAAAAATCATATAGAGCCAGAAAAATAGCTCGCTAAGTAATTATGTAAAATAAAGAAACATAAGAAATTAAATAACCCAATACTCCCCCTACTACACAAACATATATTCCTCTTCTTTACTGGCGTAGACACCGCTGACGCGATTATAGCAGAGTTAACAACATCGCGCCAGTCGTTTCTTCTTTTCGCTACGTGGCGCCAATGGGATATTCCAAGCGAAGCCAGGTCCTTCTCCACTTGGTCCTTCCAACGGAGTGGAGGTCTTTCTCTTCTCTGCTTCCCTCGGCGAGTACAGCGTCGAATACTTTCAGAGCTGGAGTGTTTTTCGTCTATTCGGACAACATGACCTAGCCAGCGTAGCCGCTGTTTTTTAATTTGCTGAACTATGTCAATGTCGTCGTATATCTCGTACAGCTCATCGTTCCATCGAATGCGGTACTCGCCGTGGCCAACGCGCAAAGGACCATACATCTTCCGCAGAACTTTTCTCTCGAAAACTCGCAACGTTGACTCATCAGTTGTAGTCATCGTCCAAGCCTCTGCATCATATAGCATGACGGGAATTATGAGCGACTTATAGAGTTTGGCTTTTGGTTCGTCGAGAGAGGACTTTACTTTTCAATTGCCTGCTCAGTCCGAAGTAGCACCTGTTGGCTTATACGAGCCTGCGTTGGATTTCAGGCTGACATTGTTGGTGGTGTTAATACTGGTTCCTAAATAGACGAAATTATCTACAACTTCAGTAGATATCAATATCATCGGCATACGCCAGCAGCTATACACTCTTATAGAAGATGGTATCTTCTCTATGTAGTTCTACAGCTCGAACTATTTTCTCCAGAAGCAGGTTGAAGAAGCCGCACGATAGGGAGTCGCCTTGTCTGAAACCTCGTTTGGTATCGAACTGCTCGGAGAGGTCCTTCCCGATCCAGACGGAGCTTTTCGTGTTGCTCAGCGTCAGTTTACACAGCCGTATTAGTTTTGCGGGGATACCAAATTCAGACATCGCGGCATAGAGGCAGTTCCTTTTCGTGCTGTCGAAAGCAGCTTTGAAATCGACGAAGAGAGTGGTGTGTGTCGATTCTCCTTTCACGGGTCTTTTCCAAGATTTGGCGCATGGTGAATATCTGGTCGGTTGTTGATTTTCCAGGTCTAAAGCCACACTGATATGGTCCAATCAGTTTGTTGACGCTGGGCTTTAATCTTTCACACAATACGATCGATAGAACCTTATATGCGATGTTGAGGAGGCTAATCCCACGGTAGTTGGCGCAGATTGTGGGATCTCCTTTTTTATGGATTGGGCATAGCACACTTAAATTCCAATCGTTGGACATGCTTTCGTCCGACCATATTTTACAAAGAAGCTGATTCATGCTCCTTATCAGTTCTTCGCCGCCGTGTTTGAATAGCTCGGCCGGCAATCCATCGGCCCCCGCCGCTTTGTTGTTCTTCAGGCGGGTAATTGCTATTCGAACTTCTTCATGATCGGGCAATGGAACGTCGGCTCCATCGTCGTCGATTGGGGAATCGGGTTCGCCTTCTCCTGGCGTTGTGCGTTCACTGCCATTCAGCAGGCTGGAGAAGTGTTCCTCCATAATTTAAGTATGCTCTGGGCATCGGTGACTAGATCACCTTTAGGGGTTCTACAAGAGTATGCTCCGGTCTTGAAACCTTCTGTAAGCCGCCGCATTTTTTCGTAGAATTTTCGAGCATTACCCCTGTCGGCCAGCTTATCAAGCTCTTCATACTCACGCATTTCGGCCTCTTTCCTTTTCTGTCTGCAAATGCGTCTCGCTTCCCTCTTCAACTCTCGGTATCTATCCCATCCTGCACGTGTTGTGGTCGATCGTAACGTTGCGAGGTAGGCAGCCTGTTTTCTCTCCGCTACGACGCGGCACTCCTCGTCGTACCAGTTGTTCTTTTGCACTTTCCGAAAACCAATGGTTTCGGATGCAGCTGTACGTAAGGAGTTTGAAATGCCGTCCCACAGTTCCCTTATACCGAGTTGTTGATGAGTGCTCTCAGAGAGCAGGAGTGCAAGCCGAGTAGAAAATCGTTCGGCAGTCTGTTGTGATTGCAGCTTTGCGACGTCGAACCTTCCTTGTGTTTTTTGACGTGCGTTTTTTGCTGCACAGAGGCGGGTGCGAAACTTGGCTGCAACAAGATAGTGGTCTGAGTCGATGTTAGGACCTCGGAGCGCACGCACATCTAAAACACTGGAGACGTGTCTTCCGTCTATCACAACATGATCGATCTGGTTGGTAGTTTTTCGATCCGGAGACAGCCAGGTAGCTTCATGAATCTTTTTGTGCTGGAATCTAGTACTATAGATAACCATATTTCGGGCCCCGGCGAAGTCGATCAGCCTCAACCCATTTGGGGATGTTTCCTTGTGGTAGCTGAACTTACCGACCGTAGTGCCAGAGATACCTTCTTTGCCCACCCTGGCGTTAAAGTCGCCAAGCACGATTTTGACATCGGGGGCGAGGGCATCTCTCATAAGTGCGCTCCAAGCACTCATAAAAGGCATCTTTGGTCACATCGTCCTTCTCATCCGTCGGGGCGTGGGCGCAGATCAGCGATATGTTGAAGAACCTCGGTTTAATGCGGATTGTGGCTAGACGTTCATTCACCGGAGTGAATGATAGTACTCGGCGACGGAGTCTCTCTCCCACCACGAATCCCACACCAAACTTGCGCTCCTTTATATGGTCACTGTAGTAAATGTCACAAGGACTCGTCTCTGTCCTTGTCCCGTCCATCGCATTTCTTGGACGGCAGTGATGTCAGCGAGATTCGCGAGGACATCAACCAGCTGGGCAGCGGCACCTTCCCAATTAAGGGTCCGGACATTCCAGGTGCTTGCCCTTATATCGTAGTCCTTATTTCGTTTGCCATGGTCGTCATCAAAAGGGGGGTCTCTCATCCGAAGCAGTTGGTAATCTTTCGTGGCGGGCCCCAAACCCAGCGCACAACCTTATGTAGGGGATGTTTCGCCTTCTCACTTTGGCTCCCTTTCGAACGGATGTTCTTAGGCTACACAGAGGATACTTGGTCAAAGACCGGAAGCTGTGAGCTGCTTGAGCCATGTGTAAAAGAATCGTTTCTGGCCACTCCCAAGTGAATGGCGATCAGAGAACTTTCCTCACTTGCGTGAACTTCTGCACATGACTCCATCCTCCGATGGATTTTTATACACATAGGCTAAAAAAAAGGCATTAAAATTGGAATACAATTGTTTCTAAGCAAAATTAGAATTCGGGATGGATTTTAATGTAGGCATTTGTATATATGTAGATATTTCATCTGTGATATTTTTATTTACTTTGTTAGATGAATTGTTATCTTTTTGTTTTTTCGTTTTATGTAAGAAATTAAAAAACCCAATACTCCCCCTACTACACAAACAAATATTCCTCTTCTTTACTGGCGTAGACACCGCTTACGCGATTATAGCCGAGTTAACAACAGCGCGCCAGTCGTTTCTTCTTTTCGCTACGTGGCGCCAATTGGATATTCCAAGCGTAGCCAGGTCCTTCTCCACTTGGTCCTTCCAACGGAGTGGAGGTCTTTCTCTTCCTCTGCTTCCCCCGGCGAGTACAGCGTCGAATACTTTCAGAGCTGGAGTGTTTTCGTCTATTCGGACAACATGACCTAGCCAGCGTAGCCGCTGTCTTTTAATTTGCTGAACTATGTCAATGTCGTCGTATATCTCGTACAGCTCATCGTTCCATCGAATGCGATATTCGCCGTGGCCAACGCGCAAAGGACCATAAATCTTCCGCAGAACTTTTCTCTCGAAAACTCGCAACGTCGACTCATCAGTTGTTGACATCGTCCAAGCCTCTGCACCATACAGCAGGACGGGAATTATGAGCGACTTATAGAGTTTGGCACCTGTTGGCAAGACTTATCCTGCGTTGGATTTCCAGGCTGACATTGTTGGTGGTGTTAATACTGGTTCCTAAATAGACGAAATTATTTACAACTTCAAAGTTATGACTGTCAACAGTGACGTGAGTGCCACGTCGCGAGTGCGACGACTGTTTGTTTGATGACAGGAGATATTTCGTCTTGCCCTCGTTCACTGCCAGACCCATTTTCTGTGCTTCCTTGTCCAGCCTGGAGAAAGCAGAACTAACGATATCAATATCATCGGCATACGCCAACAGCTGTACACTCTTATAGAAGATGGTACCTTCTTTATTAAGTTCTGCAGCTCGAACTATTTTCTCCAGAAGCAGGTTGAAAAAGTCACACGATAGGGAATCGCCTTGTCTGAAACCTCGTTTGGTATCGAACGACTCGGGGAGGTCCTTCCCGATTCTGACGGAGCTTTTCGTGTTGCTCAGCGTCAGTTTACACAGCCGTATTAGTTTTGCGGGGATACCAAATTCAGACATCGCGGCATAGAGGCAGTTCCTTTTCGTGCTGTCGAAAGTAGCTTTGAAATCGACGAAGAGGTGGTGTGTGTCGATTCTCCTTTCACGGGTCTTTTCCAAGATTTGGCGCATGGTGAATATCTGGTCGGTTGTTGATTTTCCAGGTCTAAAGCCACACTGATATGGTCCAATCAGTTTGTTGACGCTGGGCTTTAATCTTTCACACAATACGCTCGATAGAACCTTATATGCGATGTTGAGGAGGCTAATCCCACGGTAGTTGGCGCAGATTGTGGGATCTCCTTTTTTATGGATTGGGCATAGCACACTTAAATTCCAATCGTTGGGCATGCTTTCGTCCGACCATATTTTACAAAGAAGCTGATTCATGCTCCTTATCAGTTCTTCGCCGCCGTGTTTGAATAGCTCGGCCGGCAATCCATCGGCCCCCGCCGCTTTGTTGTTCTTCAGGCGGGTAATTGCTATTCGAACTTCTTCATGATCGGGCAATGGAACGTCGGCTCCATCGTCGTCGATTGGGGAATCGGGTTCGCCTTCTCCTGGCATTGTGCATTCACTGCCATTTAGCAGGTTGGAGAAGTGTTCCCTCCATAATTTAAGTATGCTCTGGGCATCGGTGACTAGATCACCTTTAGGGGTTCTACAAGAGTATGCTCCGGTCTTGAAACCTTCTGTAAGCCGCCGCATTTTTTCGTAGAATTTTCGAGCATTACCCCTGTCGGCCAGCTTATCAAGCTCTTCATACTCACGCATTTCGGCCTCTTTCTTTTTCTGTCTGCAAATGCGTCTCGCTTCCCTCTTCAACTTTCGGTATCTATCCCATCCTGCACGTGTTGTGGTCGATCGTAACGTTGCGAGGTAGGCAGCCTGTTTTCTCTCCGCTGCGACGCGGCACTCCTCGTCGTACCAGTTGTTCTTTTGCACTTTCCGAAAACCAATGGTTTCGGATGCAGCTGTACGTAAGGAGTTTGAAATGCCGTCCCACAGTTCCCTTATACCGAGTTGTTGATGAGTGCTCTCAGAAAGCAGGAGTGCAAGCCGAGTAGAAAATCGTTCGGCAGTCTGTTGTGATTGCAGCTTTGCGACGTCGAACCTTCCTTGTGTTTTTTGACGTGCGTTTTTTGCTGCACAGAGGCGGGTGCGAAACTTGGCTGCAACAAGATAGTGGTCTGAGTCGATGTTAGGACCTCGGAGCGCACGCACATCTAAAACACTGGAGACGTGTCTTCCGTCTATCACAACATGATCGATCTGGTTGGTAGTTTTTCGATCCGGAGACAGCCAGGTAGCTTCATGAATCTTTTTGTGCTGGAATCTAGTACTACAGATAACCATATTTCGGGCCCCAAGCGAAGTCGATCAGCCTCAACCCATTTGGGGATGTTTCCTCGTGGTAGCTGAACTTACCGACCGAAGTGCCAGAGATACCTTCGTTGTCCACCTTGGCGTTAAAGTCGCCAAGCACGATTTTGACATCGGGGGCGGGGGCATCTCTCATAAGTGCGCTCCAAGCATTCATAAAAGGCATCTTTGGTCAAATCGTCCTTCTCATCCGTCGGGGCGTGGGCGCAGATCAGCGATATGTTGAAGAACATCGCTTTAATGCGGATTGTGGCTAGACGTTCATTCACCGGAGTGAATGATAGTACTCGGCGACGGAGTCTCTCTCCCACCACGAATCCCACACCAAACTTGCGCTCCTTTATATGGCCACTGTAGTAAATGCCACAAGGACCTACTCGTCTCTGTCCTTGTCCCGTCCATCGCATTTCTTGAACGGCGGTGATGTCAGCCTTTATTTTCACGAGGACATCAACCAGCTGGGCAGCGGCACCTTTCCAATTAAGGGTTCGGACATTCCAGGTGCATGCCCTCAATTCGTAGTCCTTATTTCGTTTGCCATGGTCGTCATCAAAAGACGGGTTTCTCATCCGAGGCTGTTTGTCATTTTTCATTGGGGTAGGCTTTTTACGTGGCGGGTCCTAAATTCAGCGCACAACCCTATGTAGGGGATGTTTCGCCTTCTCAGTTTAGCTAGCCTTCGAACGGATGTTCTTAGGCTACCCAGAGGATACTTGGTCAAAGACCGGAAGTAGTGAGCTGCTTGAATCATGTGTAAGAGAATAGTTTCTGGCCACTCCCAAGTGAATGGCGATCAGAGAGCTTTCCTCACTTGCGTGAACTTCTACACATGACCATCCTCCATCATTTTTTTTAGACTTTTTAAAAGTTTTTTCGAAGTAACGCAGCTTGATAAACAACATTTTTTGGTTTCTGTTCCGGTGCGTAAATGTACAGAGAAGATGGTTTTCCAACTCGTGAACACGCCACGTATAACTGGCCGAGTGAAAAACATGGCATTTCGGGATTTATGCCACATAATTCTAGCGACTATCCTTGTGTCCTGTTGATTGTCATCACTGGAAACTGAATTCGTTCGAACTGAAGTGGCAATTCGTTGGAACTCAAAAGAGTTCGAAGACTCAAAAATCAAACATCAAACATAATACTGAAAGATCCAACTTTCAGACGTAAATAATGCGGCCAATATTCGGATAAACATTCGTGATGAATTCATATTTCGATGAAGTGAATTGACAAAAGGCAGGTGGAATTTATATCAAACCAAAATTTTCCAATTTCCAATTCTAAGCGAAAACAATGTAAAATGTCTTCGGCAATATAATTTTTGTTCGTATCCCATTATTGACTCGGATTTGAAGGCTGATATGTCGAAATGATCTTCGCGAAAAGTGTGCGAACTACAGTGGCATGCGAAGTAGCTATCGACGTACATTTATCAATAGCAGCGAAGATCAATCGTCGTTCAATCGCAATGTTCTCGCAAACGCACAACAGCCGTAAAACGTAAACGTAAACTCTAAAAGTAAATATCATACAAAGCGCTATATTGCAGTTCATGAATCGACCCATTCGATACTTGCTGATCTCATCTCGTTCAAGGCCAATAACCGCCACGTTGCTTTCCTTAGTGACGTATTTGCAAACGTATTTGATCGATTTCACCAAATTGCAATATTCAACATTGTCATGAGTTTTAAATATGAATTAGGCAACAGTGGTGTATATGCTACGATCCTTGTGTTGTCGACTTCGATATTCACTCCTCTAAATTGAATGCTAAATGCTCTGCCATCGCCGGCTGGTGAGCCACGCCGACAGAATGGATATCCATCATTTCCAGTTTGCGTTTCCGAAAGAAAAGCACGTGTATAGTGTTTCGTGCATTTATTGTCAGACATATAAAATGAAGGGATTGTGGTGTCGGCAAGGTTCATCAACCATATTGGTTTTCATCACTTCGTATAATACTGGATCTTTCTCTGCATCAGAAATTTCCGAGAAACGATTTCATCAATTTGATCTGCTGTTACCACCATCTACCAACCAAAGAAGAATATGTGCGTGCGGCAAACCTCTTTTTTTGCTACTCAATAGAGTACACCCAGCATCTAACAGCACCATATGTACCATACGTTGCCTCAAAATAAAGTCCATCAAACATCGTAGCTGTTGTTTGAAAAGTCGTACTGTGACATCGTGACGATCGCTTGCTGATTGACCGCGATCCATAATTCCTCACGCATGTCATGGTATCCTAGGAGTACTCGTTCATGTGTCTTGGGCTGCCATACGTTGAAGGCAAGAAGAACGCCGACCGATATTAACCCGACCTTTTCGTAACTTCGTAACAATTTTCTATCTGTGATTTGACTTTGTGTGAAACACACATAAAGTTTTCACTGAATAATTTTCAATAATTATTCTTTTGAATAGTTGGAATAAAAAAGCAAGCGACCGAAATTGAACGATTCAAATAATTTACAAATCAAAATATTGAAAAACAAGACAAAAAAATTAAAAAAAAAACTTTGTATGGAAAAAAGTTACTTTTTGGAATTTTCAAATTTTCCGACTTTTCCTCATGAACATTTTTTATTTCAAAACCTTCCCCGATCCACAACGAGCAACCTCTGAAAATTTCTCAAGCTGCATCAATATTGGTCCAGCCGTTCTCGAGCCTTAGCGTTACTAACAAACAAGGGCTGTTTTTAGAGTTTTTCCGGCAATCTTTGAACTTTAACGAACATTAAAAAAAAAACGAGAAAAAACGTTAACTTCGGTTGCACCGAAGCTAAATACCCTTCACAGGTGTATTTCTGTTAGTAACTATGTGTTCAGTTTGTATGGAAGCTATATGCTATAGTTAACCGATCTGATCAATTTCTTCGGAGATTACATTGTTGCCTTAGAGAATAACATATATCAAGTTTCGTGAATATATCTTGTCAAATGTGAAAGTTGTCCATACAAGAACTTGATTCCGATCGTTCAGTTTGTATGGCAGCTATATGCCATAGTTAACCGATCTGAACAATTTCTTCGGAGATTACATTGTTGCCTTAGAAAATAACATATACCAAATTTCGTGAATATATCTTGTCAAATGTGAAAGTTGTCCATACAAGAACTTGATTTCGATCGTTCAGTTTGCATGGCAGCTATATGCTATAGTCAACCGACCTGAACAATTTCTTCGGAGATTACATTGTTGCCTTAGAAAATAACATATACCAAATTTCGTTAATATATCTTGTCAAATGTGAAAGTTTTCCATACAAGCATTTGATTCCGATCATTCAGTTTGTATGACAGCTGTATGCTATAGTTAACCGATCTGATCAATTTCTTCGGAGATTACATTGTTGCCTTAGGAAATAATATGTACCAAATTCCGTGAATATATCTTGTGAAATGTGAAAGTTTTCCATACAAGCATTTGATTCCGATCGTTCAGTTTGTATGACAGCTATATGTTATAGTGGTCCGATATCGGCCGTTCCGACAAATGAGCAGCTCCTTGAAAAGAAAATGACGTTTGCAAAATTTCAAAACGATATTTTAAAAACTGAGGGACTAGTTCGTATATATACAGACAGACAGACAGACAGACGGACAGACGGACATGGCTAAATCGACTCAGCTCGACATACTGATCATTTATATATATATTTTATAGGGTCTCCGACGATTCCTTCTGGATGTTACAAACTTCGTGACAAACTTAATATACCCTGTTCAGGGTATAATAATTGGCCAAATTGGTCCAGGCGTTGTTGAGTTATGCGCTTACCAATACATTTTGCAATTCATTTTTATATTATAGATTCCAGCGGTTGAATTCCCAATTTGTGGTTGGGTCCGGGTTCATTTAAGTTTACGTTAAAAGTTATTTTAACAAGAGATTTCGATATTTTATTTATTATTTTTGATTTTATTAATGGTATTCGTCTAAGCGAATAAGTTTATCAATTTCAAAAATCACAAGTTTGTTTGGTTTTCGTTACGAAGGAGTAATAAATGGGAGTTTTTTCATTAAATTGTGCAGCTATGCTTGATCTTATATTTCTCGATAGCATAGGTTGTAAGTAATACAGTATTTTGTGCGATTCTGAAGCTAAAAGACAACTTTATGTACAGGCAAGATGTTGCAGAGCGCAAAGCTTTAGTGGCTAAAATGCTGCCACATTTTCTTGGCTATATTGATGGCACGGAAATAAAATTGGCTTAGAAACCTACTGAAGATTCAGAAGCATATTTTTCCAGAAAACATGTATATTCATTAAAGATTCAATGTGTCTGTAATCACAATGTACTGATTCGTCATATGGTGTTGGGGTATCCTGGCAATGTATATATGTGTGTTGTTGTCTACAAAAGCTCCTGAACTAGCACTTTGCATCAACGAAATTCAACAGAACTTTTAGTCAGTATCGAGTTAGAATTGAACATTTCTTTGATTTGATAAAAGAACGAAAAACAAAGAAAAAGCAATCGTTCCCTGAAATTCGCATATCCTTGGATATTAGTTTATGGAAGACTGCACAATATTCTACAGGTACAGAAAAACGAGAGTTTTTACCATTATGAAAGTATAAATGAGGAATGTGAAACTGGTGTACCTAACAACCAAAATTTACCTACTAACGAGGATGAATCCGCATTGTTATCGCTAATAAAAATTTGAATATTTAAATCTTGTTTGCAACTAATATATCAAAAATAAAACACATACTTATAATATTAACAAGAAGTTTCTTTAATAGTAGTATACAGAGTTTTACGAATTTTTACATTTCAACTCTATTTCAAACATTTTAATTCGCTTTTTACATGCTAATTTAAGTTTTTCGATTCCAACTGTTCTTGTTTTTGAGCTTCAATTTCATTTTTTTTTCGAATTGATTTTCAACTATATTTTTTTAATTCCAATTGATTTCTAATTTAACATCTTGGGTGCTCTCAAAAATTACTCCTGGATTGCGATTTTTTCGCTGCCAAAAATATCGTTCAATAAGTCCCAGTGGGATAAATCTTATTTATATGTGCTGATACGCTGGCCTCATCACTAACTATTCGCCAGCGCTTTGAAGTGTCACATCTTGCTCTTCAGCGCCACTCAAAGGATCAGAATAAAATTGTTATTTTAAATTCTCACCTCAAGCTACTCACCACATCGGCAACTGCTTGCAGCAAGTTTAGCACCTTCGACTCTGCCTTGCTATGAGTTGGGTTAATTCGCTTTCGTTTTTGTTTTTGGAATATTTTCTAAATGTAAGCAATAGCAATTTTCATCTTTTTACACTTCGAACATTAAAATAAAGTAGGTGATCATTTGGTAAGGTTGCATTCGCAATCTCGTAAATTTACGCAAATGGTTTGCACAACGAAAATGCTACGCAAAGTTATCCGGTGTGCGTAAATAAATTTTCATACAAATTTTGACAAGTTTTTTACAGAATGGTAAACTTATACCGTGTTTACTCATTACCATTACTACAAGGTGCTTTCCAAAGTAAACAGGACTTAAAAAATAAACAGAACAAATGGGTTTTTCGGCAAAATCAATTTATTTTATTCAAAATAGTTTCCTTCTGCTTCACTACAGCTTTTTGCACCGCCCAAAAGCATGTGGAACGAGTGATTTAGCTCGTTGGCCGGTATGGCCGCCAGTATGCCGGTGCAAGCCTTTTGAATGGCCTGCCTTACGTCTGCATAACGCATTCCTTTCATAGGCAAATGCATTTTTCCGAAAAGGAAGAAGTCGCAAGGTGCCATATCAGGTGAATACGGGGAGTGGTTAATGGTTAAAATGTGATTTTTGGTCAAATAATCGGTCACAAGCGTGGAGCGCATTACCGTGCAACAAACGCCAACTGTCATCTTCGCGATATTCGGGCCGAACACGTCGAATACGGGGCACCAAACGCTTCAAAACTATAAAGATTTTCGAACTTTGGGTTGACTCCGTAGCCCCTATCTAACTAATGTCTAGATTTTCGAACATCCGGCTGACTTTACTCTATATGATAGGTGTTACACCTTAAAGTATTTCCCTCGCTTAGATTCTTTCTAGTTGTGTAAAATGTTCGGTTGCACACCAAGTTAGCCTTTCCTTATTTGTATAATATAAAGAGTTGGTGTTCAAAAATGAACTTATGCGCTGGAATCAAAGGGCGGAGTGCAGCAATATATTTTGTCTTTTTTTATATATTCTACATATTAGATGAGATGTCTATCAATTTTAGTACCCCACCAAAGATAAGATAAAATTGTATAATTCATTATCGTTTGGTCTTACGAACAAAACAGTTGTCAATATCTAGAAATAGTATGTCATGTTTTATATTTTCAAATTGCGAGAGTTTAAATTCGTCGATAACTCCCTTTAGTCTCTGCTTACTTGATTAATATAAAATTGTCCCAACAAATGAAAATCTTTCTCTAGCCTAGCGCACCTTAACTTAACCTTACCTTATTTGTTTATAATAAGGTTTTGAATATGGATTTGAATATAAAAATTTTTAATTAAGTTATACCGAGTTTTCCATTAGGGATGATATGATTTCTAAGTGTCGTGATCTGTACTTTTTTTCATTGTATTCAGTAATGTTTACGATTTTATCACGGAAAGATATAGGCAAAAACAACGCTTTTTAAAATTTAGTATCAAAACAATCGTTCTCCAATTGAAACTTTTCATGCGCTTTTGTTTTTTCATAACCGTAATAATGGTCTACCTGTGCTCTCTATTCGTCGAATCGTTTGAAATTTCGTGCGTACATTTTCTTTACTGTAAGGAAAATGATGCTGCCGTTCAGGCAATTGTTGCTAAAGACAACAATTCGTCGATTGCAAGACGTTCTCAAAAATTGGAACAGTCTCATGCCACAACATGGCGGATTTTTAGAAAGGATTTGGGCTTGAATCCGTATGAAATTGATCTCACTCACGGTCTGAAGTCATTGGACCACCGAGAACGTCGTGAATTTGCTGATTTTGCCTTGGAACAACTTGAAAACGATAACTAATTTTTTAAGAAAATCATTTTTCTTCGAAATGGTTTCACCGTTAATTTCAATAAATATCGGCACAGATCGATTTGAGATTCGATTATTTCAACAAATTGTGACATTGAATGATATCCATGAAGTTGTGATTTAACACCATTAGACTACTTCTTGCTGGTATACATCTAAAAACAGTTCTTTTATATAAAAGCTTGTAGTATTAAGTACAAAAAATAAAAAGCATATACTTACTCCCATGTAGAATACCTTTTAATTAAAGGGTTTATAGCATCAAGTAGAGGCAGAGGAATATACTTACTCCCAGAATTCTTTAACTGGATCTGTCAGTTCTGAAGTGGTGATATTTGCTAAGGTTAAAGAACAAATTTTTTTTACTGTTCCATTAATGGAATCCTCCCAGCAAATTAAATTGTTGCGTTCGTATGGATTGACACAATTTACAGTATTCCAGAAGTTATTACAAGAACGCCAAGGCACATCTATAAACGACAAAGTAAACAAGAGTTAAGCAAAGACGGCAGACAAGCTGTGTTTCAAAAATGGTAAATATTTTGAAAAAGCTGCACGCATATTTTCAATAAAGTTTTTAGTTTTGCTGAAGAAACACGTAAATAAACTCTTATGGATTAAAAAAAAACATTACTTTATTCATAAACTAGAGGACCCGTCCACGCTTTACTGTGGCTGACACATACATAGATAATACTACTACTTTCTTCTGTATGATTTCTATTGTTTAGATTATAACTATTAGTTAATGAGATATAGCATTTTTATGAAGCAACATGTGTTAGTTAACAAGAAAATGGATCATTAAGCAATTAGTGTGTTAATAAAGCCTTGCTTTTTGGGGGAAAATACTGTTGAAATTAGGCTCTGCACCGAGGAAATCAACCGTTGAAAAGAGGTTTGCTAAATTGGAAAGAAGCTAAATGAGCATAATAAAACCGAATTTTTGCGTTGGTGTGTGACAATAGAAACATGGCTCCATCATTTCACACTGGAGTTCGATCGACAGTCAGTCTAGTGGACTGCACTTGATGAACCGGTTCTCAAGCGTGGAAAGACGAAGAAGTCGGCTGGCATTCATCGACTGATTACGTAGCCAGGTATAATCCATTGAATTGCGTTTTTGGTTGCAGTTCTATTCTACTATTCCAAATATTTAGCAATTGTATTATTATACTCTCGCAACATAGTCGCTAAGGAGAGTATTATAGTTTTGTTCACATAACGGTTGTTTGTAAGTCCTAAAACTAAAAGAGTCAGATATAGGGTTATATATACCAAAGTGATCAGGGTGACGAGTAGAGTTGAAATCCGGATGTCTGTCTGTCCGTCCGTCCGTCTGTCCGTGCAAGCTAGATATTAAAGTGAAATTTGGCACAGAAGATCGCATTAGGGAGGGGCATATTTGGACGTAATTTTTTTTGAAAAGTGGATGTGGCCCCGCCCCCTACTAAGTTTTTTGTACATATCTCGGAAACTTCTTTAGCTATGTCAACCAAACTCTATAGAGTCGTTTCCTCCAGGCATTTCCATATACAGTTCAAAAATGGAAGAAATGGGATAATAACCACGCCCACCTCCCATACAAAGGTTATGTTAAAGATCACTAAAAGTGCGTTAACCGACTAACAAAAAACGTCAGAAACACTAAATTTTACGGAAGATATGGCAGAAGGAAGCTGCACCCAGGCTTTTTTTTAAACTGAAAATGGGCGTGGCGTCGCCCACTTATGGACCAAAAACCATATCTCAGGAACTACTAGACCGATTTCAATGAAATTCGGTATGTAATATTTTCTTAACACCCTGATGACATGTACGAAATATGGGTGAAATCGGTTTACAACCACGCCTTCTTCCAATATAACGCTGTTTTGAATTCCATCTGATGCCTTTTCTGAATAATATATACATTAGGAACCAAAGATGATAGCGGAATAAAACTTATGGAACTATATGGAAATGCCTGAAGGACGGCTCTGTAGAGTTTGGTTGACATGGCTAAAGAAGTTTCCGAGATATGTACAAAAAACTTTGTAGGGGGCGGGGCCACGCCCACTTTTCCAAAAAAAATTACGTCCAAATATGCCCCTCCTTAATGTGATCCTCTGTGCCAAATTTTACTTTAATATCTTTATTTATGGCTTAGTTATGACACTTTATAGGTTTTCGGTTTTCGCCATTTTGTGGGCGTGGCAGTAAGCCGATTTTGCCCATCTTCGAACTTAACCTGTGGAGCCAAGAAATACGTGTACTAAGTTTCATCATGATATCTCAATTTTTACTCAAGTTACAGCTTGCACGGGCGGACCGACAGACATCCGGACAGACATCCGGATTTCAACTCTACTCGTCACCCTGATCACTTTGGTATATATAACCCTATATCTGACTCTTTTAGTGTTAGGACTTACAAACAACCGTTATGTGAACAAAACTATAATACTCTCCTTAGCAACTTGTTGCGAGAGTATAAAAATAAACAGATAGACGTATACCGCAGAATTTTTCAGTGTGTACAATACTTAGTACATTGTTTTAATAAATCTCGTAAGGTTCAGCCTGCGTTTGCAATGTAAAAGGAAAAAATGTAATTATTTACGACATCACATTAGAAACGTCAAAAATAAGAGTATTTCTCAACTATTTAATGAATGTTGTTATACATATCCTTCCTATTCAATCACTCTATCTATTAAAAAAAACCGCATCAAAATTCGTTGAAATATTTTGAAAATTTCCATATAACGCCAGTCTGAACGCCTTTTTAGCCTTTACCGTAAATAAATTAACCATGAACAATTAAGTAAGGGCTAAGTTCGGGTGCAACCGAACATTTTATACCCACGCAAATTGATACTATATTTTCTCGAAACTGTTGTTAAACATTTTTAAGAAAGATTATTTTTTTGTAAGTTCTTACCTGTTTTCATAGACATGAAAAAATAAAATACGGCCCATGCCAGAATTACGATGTAGTAAACGTTCATCCAGCAAGACATCACAGCAGCAGCGTAGCCAATGCCTAAAATAATAAAAGCCATTTTTAGTAATGGAGCTAAATTTGCTTTATTAGACATATTTTTGAAGTGAGAACAGAAATTGATAGTAAAATACCAAAATTTAGAAATATGATTGAAATAATATGCGCATCGAAGGGTCTCACACTTAATATAGTTTATCCCGGATTATGCTTCAATTTATTAATAATTGACGAAGTAGTAGTTGTTAAGACTGTTTTACGAACGTAAAAATAGAGCAAATTTGTAACAGCCACATTAGAGATATACCATTGCCAGATCTTCTCGCTTTATTCGGAAAAGCAAGCCTCACTGTAGATATACAAAAAATTTCCTTAAAACGAAAGAGTTGTTTGATGGGACATTTCTACGATCAAACTCACTGCACATGATAACTGAATTTCCCAAAAAAGGTGTCCCAGAATGGACGATGGGTGCTTTCGTGCGCTCAACGTAGTCGCTGACCAGTACAACATTTCATAGTCCATCGCCTCGTTTCAGTGGCTGCCGTCTTGAAGCAAGCCCTTCGCCTCACATGCCTCTCGGGCAGCTATGATTTTGTATTTCTAGTGCCGCTTCGATACTACTTACATATCGGCGCGCACGAAACACCTGGACCTCTTCTTTGGATCGATCGTAGCGTTACTCTCCTGTCTCACGGTGAAAATGGTTTGGTCACTGCCCTTATTTAAGTACTTACTCTACATATAAAGTTGATAGCCTGAACCGTGCTGACAAAACTCCACATTTATGTGAGCGTTAAAAATTTAGCAAAGCAGTGGTGAATATAGGACCACCCACCTATTGTCCACGAACTCGCTTTCCGCTGTGCCTCTCAGAATAATATTAACTTTACGTCCAATTTTCTGGGGCGCCCTTCGACTATGCAATGGGTAAGCATTTTCATTTGGTAGCGTATCTTTGAAAAGCGCGCATGGATTTTTTTTGCGCATTTTCCATCTTTCATGCATGAGGCCATACGTTTCAGTACGCCGCATGGTCCGTGATTAATGCTTTTAGTGATGGTGTCATATAACTTTTTATCTTCGATGGGGTCGGGCAACTCTGCAGAAACAAGTTCGGCAATTTGCTGAGTTTACCTCGACTAATAAATGGACATCCGGCATTCCCCGCTTTCGCCACTTAGTAGTGTGCATAAAATACTGTACATCACCAAACACGAACTTTAGCCACTGTTTTGTACCTTCATACGAAAGACTCGCACCTTTCTGTCGTGTAGACTCGTAGACCGGGCATCAACACCTGATTTTGTTCGAGAAAGGCTTGGTTACATGTCATTGTAATGAATAGAAAATACGTCTTGAGTATACTCATGCAAATAGCAAGGACTATTTTCGTCATAAAAATTTAAATGGAATTTTATGAAAAACTAGTCTTTACCCGCGACTCCGCTCACTCTTTGTTATCAAGGCTATCATTAATCCTGATAACAATATAATGGAGTAGTTAAATTGACAATCTGCATTTTTTATTGACTTCGTAAATCGCCTAAGAAAAAGAAGGTTTTCGCAAATATCTTATCTTTTGAAATATTTAATTCGTAAAACATGTCACAATCTCTGCATAATATTGCATCTTTAAACATATGTACATTTGCCTCTTGTTCTACTGTATAACAGTGAAGGAGTAGAGCAGAAGAAGGAACGACTCACAGCCTATTAACCCTGACAGACGACAGCGCTAATATGCATTAGCGGGCTTAATTTACATTTACTTTCGCATTTGACTCATGTTAATGCAAGTTTGTAATGCACAAGAATTTCGTGCATTTAGCATTTGCCAAATTTGAGGCAACACTGCTCAAAAATGGCCGATTTTTGCTATTTTTTGACAGTAGTCGCTTGAAGTCTGCTTCCTCCTTTGGGTTTACAGCATCAGAGGTAAGCAGTTTTATATTGCTAATTAAATTATGTGCAAGTATATTAACAAAACCAAATTTTAATATTTTTAGATGGCAAAAAATAAAAAACGCACAGTTTGTTATCCATTTTTCCAATATTCTTAACTTTTTCGCACACATTTTCCGCATTACAATCAATTATTGCTTTTAATTTCACTCTATTATCTTTCATCGTAGTTAATAATAAAAGAATTTTGTTTTTAAACTTATATTAATTTTCCTTAAATACAAAAATTTCAATTATTAATTTATTTTATTCGTTTTTATTTCCTTTTTTTTAATAAAAAAACAAATTTCACTATCAGCTGTCTAAATGCACAAGTCTGCCGTCTGTCACCATAAAATTTCAATGTGCATTAATTTTGCTCGTCTTTCAGGGCTATATGTCTAATATGGTAATGTCTTGTTCAACAATCATCGCATGTAATTTCCAAATCGACGACTAAAACCTAGAAAGTAGTATATGAAAATTCTCAAGCTCTTTTGAGAAATAAAATATTATTTGGGATCCGTGATTTCACTAAATTTAAAAGTTAACCAATTGTATGGACCAAAAGTTATAGCGAAAAAAAGGAACGCTTGCGATCACGATTGAAACGTAAAAGCGTAGTCGAAATATTATCGTATATCTTCAGTACTACTAATCAAATTGTGTCATACCATATAGTGTTGGAAAGATGAGATTTTAAGCTTCCATTAAATTCGGAGAAGTTGAAAAAAGTTACAGCTGTTCCAAAATGAGTGATAATAATGAATTAATTCCCTTTAAAAAGGGAAGTATGCCACGTAAGCCACCAATGAAGTTTGTGAAGTTTACGGAGACGATCCTGTACCTGTTCATGTAGCACAACAATGGTTCGCTCTTTCTGTTCTGGAAATTTTGATGTTAAAGATTTACACTGATGAAAGTTTTAGACTGAGGGAATAATGTCTATAGCGAAAAATGGTAAAGAGTGGTCGACCAAAATGTTACTTTTTTGTTCACTGTTGTTCAGTAGAAATTTAAAAAAAAGGTTGAAGTTTGATTAGAAATACGAAAAGACTTTTTCGATAAACCAATATATTTGAATTCTTAATTCCATTTCATATATTACTTAGCTTAAATCTTAAATTAACGGTGTAAAGTAGTTGTAACATATGTATGTATTTACAAAAAAAGGGGTTATACTAACCATTCATTTCATTAACTTATGGTAATAGATTAAGGGTAGATATTATTATTGGGGTTAGTATTTTTTATATAAACCAAAAAAACTATATAACTCAGTTATAATATTTTAATAATTTGAAGTATATTAGAAACATTTTCAATGAAAAATATTAATAAATAATCCTGTGACGGTGAATCTACAGAAGTGCCTTGAAAAAAAGTGGAGCATTATAACTCGTAACCGGATCATCTGAAACAAAAAAACTTGATATGCGTTTTAAAAGTGATGTATTTCTCGAGGTAATCAGAAAGAGTTTTTTCCCTATTTTTTGCATCAATTGGAAGTAAAAAGCGCGATTTTAGCTCAAAAATCGCGGTTAATTTGTTATTAAAAAATAGATAAAAACTCCACCACTTTTTTTCAAGGCGTTTCTGGAGATTTACCGTCACAGGCTTATCTTCTATCTATATAAATAAAAATGAATTGTTGTTCGTTAGTCTGATTAAAACTCGAGAACGGCTGGGCCGATTGAGCTGACTTTGGTTTTAAAATGTTTGTCGTAGTCCAGGGTAGGTCTAAACGGTGAGCAAATAAGGAAAAAATACGAGTAAGATAGAGATAATAACGGGGCATCTCTGCCTGGGCAGACTCCACATTGCTCATTGCTTACTAGATGTAGAATACTACATAGTTTGCCATATATCGTAAGCTAGAAGCTGTCTCTTCAGCAGTTTAACAGCGCAGTTTTCATTTATATGAAAATTTCGAAGAGGCAACATATCCCATTTCCACATATCCCATTTCCACAATGCCGACGGCATTTTAATTTTGGTAATATGAAAATTAGAAGAGCGAGTTAAGACGGTTGTATTATATTATAAAAATAAAGTACATTTTCAAAATAACATTTAATATTTAGTATAATATTGTTAACATATAGAAATATTATGCAAATTGGGTTGGGAAGTCTTAAATTTAATAAACTTATACAAGCATAAATCAAAATATCATTTCTCATTTTAAATTTATTATTTTAATTGGTATATAAAAGTTATGCCACAATTATTATATAGTAGTCCAAAAATATAAATTCTTATTTTTCCCAGAAATACATTTGTAAAAAAAGGATCTGTATCCTTTGTTATTATCTTATTTTTTCCAAAAATACGTTTGTAAACAAAAGGATATTTATCCTTTTTTATGTTCAACACAAAAGATTTAAGGAGTTCAAGAGTTCAAAACGTGCCCTACATCAGCTACCTACCCGACGGCATTTCGCAAATGATAAAATAAATTTTTCAAGAGCTCAAAGCATACGCTACATCATCTCGAACCTACCTAACCTACGCTTTTGCGCAAATGATTATATCATGATAGCAAATGCCCACATACAGATTTGGCAATGGCAATAACAGTTAGTATTCTATAAATTCTATCCTGTCGAGATGCCCTGTAATAAGTGTATCCGAACGTTCCATTGTTTTGTCATCTCATGTAAAAAGCACGTGTATCCGAACGTTACATTGTTTTGTTCCTAAAGTTAGAGACTTTTTGCTATGCTCCTACTTTAACATTCTTGGTTTTGTCATCTCATGTTAAAAAAAAAGAAACATTTAATTGGAGAAATAAGAAAGTAATAAGTAAGTAATAAGTGTATCCGAACGTTCCATTGTTTTGTCATCTCATGTAAAAAGCACGTGTATCCGAACGTTACATTGTTTTGTCCATAGACTTAGAGACTTTTTGCTGCGCTCCTATTTTAAGATCCTTGGTT
The DNA here is from genome assembly GCF_016617805.1 of Bactrocera tryoni. Lineage (NCBI taxonomy): Eukaryota > Metazoa > Arthropoda > Insecta > Diptera > Tephritidae > Bactrocera > Bactrocera tryoni. The sequence goes on from NW_024395824.1 coordinate 6,294,759, forward strand.
TTGTCATCTCATGTTAGAAAAAAGAGGCATTTAATTGGAGAAGTATTGAAATACTGCTAAAAGTGATTTTCTTCTCGCTGCTTACAATGCCGAGGAAAAGAAAACGACCTGACATAGGTCGTCGAAGTCGTGTAAATGTGCAACGACCTACTTTACGCTCCAACCGCACTAATGACCAGCGAGATGCTGATAATCATAACAGTCGTACAAGTATGGGAGAATTACGTAAATATGGGAGGAAGAGTAAATAACTATCAAGTGGGTAGGGGGAGAATGGAACGAGTTCGTGCACATCGATCACAACAGCAGCGAGCACGGGATAACGAATTTAATCGGTTCCGCAGACGCAATGCTCCTGTAAACCTCGAACGAGGAGCATTTTCCTACGATCCGGAATTTGATTATAGTGCCGACAAATCTGTGACGATTGGAGAAATGTCAATCATTTGTCAACATTGTAAAGCATTAAAGTACAGTAGTAAACCTGCAGGATTATGATGTGCTGGTGACAATGTACAATTGCCTCAATTGGTTCCACCTGAACCGTTACACTCATTAGTTAATGGGATGGAAAGTGAGTCTAAACACTTCTGGGCTAACATCCAAAAATATAATAATTGCTTCCAAATGACATCGTTTGGTGCAACGCATATAGTACAAGACGGGTTCATGCCTACTTTCAAGGTAGTATACCATAATTGTTTTAGTGAAATTCTAATTTGTAATCCAACCGTCAAGCGAATCATTGTCCAACAACTGCAAACATTTCTTCACGAGAATAATGAATTAGTGAAGATGTTCAAAATGGCACTGGATCGGATGCCATCAGACAGCCATAATATTCTAATAAGAGCCGACAAAACACCTGCTGGAGAGCATGCAAGGACGCTTAATTCACCGACAATAGATGAAGTGGCTATTGTCGTTGTTGGAGAGAATTTGCAATCAAGAGATATTGTACTTCATCGCCGGAACAATGAATTGAAACGTGTACATATATGAAACGCATAGAGCATGTGATGCTTTACAATACCCATTAATTTTCTGGCAGGGAGAAGATGGGTACCATTTTAATATCAAAATGGTTAATCCAACAACAATTAGAATATACAAAATAAAATATTTTATATGTTCAATATATATCGGGTGATTTTTTTGAGGTTAGGATTTTCATGCATTAATATTTGACAGATCACGTGGGATTTCAGACATGGTGTCAAAGAGAAAGATGCTCAGTATGCTTTGACATTTCATCATGAATAGACTTACTAACGAGCAACGCTTGCAAATCATTGAATTTTATTACCAAAATCAGTGTTCGGTTCGAAATGTGTTTCGCGCTTTACGTCCGATTTATGGTCTACATAATCGACCAAGTGAGCAAACAATTAATGATTGTGACCAAGTTTCGCACTCAGTTTACTTTATTGGACATTAAACCAACCACACGAATGCGTACAGTGCGTACAGAAGAGAATATTGCGTCTGTTTCTGAGAGTGTGGCTGAAGACCGTGAAATGTCGATTCGTCGCCGTTCGCAGCAATTGGGTTTGTGTTATTCGACCATGGAAGATTTTACGCAAAGATCTTGGTGTAAACCGTATAAAATACAGCTCGTGCAAGAACTGAAGCCGAACGATCTGCCACAACGTCGAATTTTCAGTGAATGGGCCCTAGAAAAGTTGGCAGAAAATCCGCTTTTTTATCGACAAATTTTGTTCAGCGATGAGGCTCATTTCTGGTTGAATGGCTACGTAAATAAGCAAAATTGCCGCATTTGGGGTGAAGAGCAACCAGAAGCCGTTCAAGAACTGCCCATGCATCCCGAAAAATGCACTGTTTGTGTGGTTTGTACGCTGGTGGAATCATTGGACCGTATTTTTTTCAAAGATGCTGCTGGACGCAACGTTACGGTGAATGGCGATCGCTATCGTTCGATGCTAACAAACTTTTTGTTGCCAAAAATGAAGAACTGAACTTGGTTGACATGTGGTTTCAACAAGATGGCGCTACATGCCACACAGCTCGCGATTCTATGGCCATTTTGAGGGAAAACTTCTGGAGAACAATTCATCTCAAGAAATGGACCCGTAAGTTGGCCACCAAGATCATGCGATTTAACGCCTTTAGACTATTTTTTGTGGGGCTACGTCAAGTCTAAAGTCTACAGAAATAAGCCAGCAACTATTCCAGCTTTGGAAGACAACATTTCCGAAGAAATTCGGGCTATTCCGGCCGAAATGCTCGAAAAAGTTGCCCAAAATTGACTTTCCGAATGGACCACCTAAGACGCAGCCGCGGTCAACATTTAAATGAAATTATCTTCAAAAAAGTAAATGTCATGAACCAATCTAACGTTTCAAATAAAGAACCGATGAGATTTTGCAAATTTTATGCGTTTTTTTTTAAAAAAAAGTTATCAAGCTCTTAAAAAATCACCCGATATATGGATCGATTATTTTAGTTTTATTTTTAATAAAATATTCTCTGTTTTAATACTATAAAGTTGTGTTTCAATAATCATTCTTATTGGCAGGTGGAGCCCGTAAGAGTTAACTTGTGACCTAAGCGCCGTTGTATGTTACCTACTGCGCTTAGGTTTCAAGTTGCTGGTTATAGTAAAAGTTTCGTTTTAAATTCTCCGTTAATATACATATATAGGTCACAATAATTAATTTCAAGTTATAGTGGTTTTTAAATAGGTGAAAAAATGGGGGCGCTAAAAAAATATTTATTCTCAAAGTGGGCGGTGGACAAAATAAGTTTGGGAACCACTGGTCTAAACGGTGAGGAAATAAGGAAAAATTGCGAGTAAGATAGAGTAAGACGACAATTCCATTTTCCCATATAAAAGTTGACCACTTACTTTCTGTCAAACATTTGACGGTATTTGTACTCTCAGTTCCACTCGGATTGAAGAACGCATTAAAACAAGACTTTTCAATCGACAACATAATATCAACTTTGCTCATAACATCGTGCATTTAAATTTCAAAATATAAAAATAATTAATGTGTTGACAGGTGTTATGGGTGCAGAGTAAATGACTATGAAGTGGATAGGCAGAGAATGAAACGAGTTCGTGCACATCAATCACAACAGCAGCGAGCACGGGATAATGAATTTAATCGATTCCGCAGACGCAATGCTCCTGTAAACCTCGAACGAGGAGCATTTTCCTACGATCCGGAAATTGATTATACGTGTTGCCGACAAATCTGTGACGATTGGAGAAATGTCAATCATTTGTCAACATTCTAAAGCATTAAAATACGGTAGTGAACCTGCGGGATTATGTGGTGCTGGTGGCAAAGTACAATTGCCACAATTGGTTCCACCACCTGAACCGTTACACTCATTAGTTAATGGGATGGAAAGTGAGTCTAAACACTTCTTGGCTAACATCCAAAAGTATAATAATTGCTTCCAAATGACATCGTTTGGTGCAACGCATATAGTACAAGACGGCTTCATGCCTACTTTCAAGGTAGTATACCATAATTGTTTTGGTGAAATTCTAATTTGTATTTGAATTGAATAATGAATTAGTGAAGATGTTTAAAATGGTACTGGATCGGATGCCATCAGACAGCCATAATATTGTAATAATAGCCGACAAAACACCTGCTGGAGAGCATGCAAGGAGGTTCAATTCACCGACAATAGATGAGGTGGCTATTGTCGTTGTTGGAGAGAATGTGCAATCAAGAGATATTGTACTTCATCGCCGGAACAATGAATTGAAACGTGTACATATATGAAACGCATAGAGCATGTGATGCTTTACAATACCCATTAATTTTCTGGCAGAGAGAAGATGGGTACCATTTTAATATCAAAATGGTTAATCCAACAACAGGTAATTAGATTATACAAAATAAAATATTTTATATGTTCAATATATAAATGTATTTTTTTATCATATGTACTTCCAGGTGCTGATACACACAAAAAAGTCAGTGCCATGAATTATTATGCATACAGACTCATGATCCGTGAAGGTGAAGTAAATCACATTTTGATGTGTCAACGGCTCTTTCATCAGTATGCAGTGGACATGTACGTCAAAATTGAGACTGAAGGATTGATATACATCCGTCTTAACCAACAGCAGCTTCGATCTGAAGAGTACATTCATCTTCGCGATGCATTCAATGCTGACGGCAATGTAAATAATGTAGGAAGAATGACAATTTTACCGGCCACATACGGAAGCCCGCGCCACATGCACGAGTACGCTCAAGATGCGATGTCTTATGGTCGAAAGTATGGCCGTTCAGACCTATTTATTACATTCAACTGTAACCCACAATGGATTGAAATAAAAAAAGAACTGCTACACAACCAAACACCACTTGATAGGCATGACATCACAGCCAGAGTTTACAAGCAAAAATTAAAATCTTTAATGAATTTCATTACAAAGCATCGTGTGTTTGGCCAAGTACGTTGTTGGATGTACTCTGTTGAGTGGCAAAAGCGTGGTTTGCCACATGCTCATATATTAGTCTGGTTGGTTGACAAAATAAGGCCAGAAGAAATTGATTCCATTATTTCAGCCGAAATTCCTGATGAAACGGTTGACCCAAAATTGCATACGAGTAACTAAACTCATGACACATGGGCCTTGTGGAGTATTCAACAACAGCTCACCCTGTATGATCGACGGCTAGTGCTCCAAATGGTACCCGAGAAACTTGCTTGCTGAAACCATCTCGGTAATCGATGGTTACCCATTGTATCGTCGGCGATCAGTTGAGGACGGTGGACGATCTGTAGATGTCAAGATAAAAGGACACGATTTTCATGTAGACAATCGTTGGATTGTGCCGTTCTCGCCCATATTGTCCAAAACTTTTGAAGCTCACATCAACGTGGAATTTTGTAACTCTGTGAAATCCATAAAGTATATATGTAAGTATGTTAACAAAGGTAGCGACATGGCCATGTTCGCAGTAACAAACACAAATGATGAAGTGTCTCACTATCAGATGGGTCGCTATGTAAGCAGCAATGAGGCTATTTGGCGCATCTTTTCGTTTGCAATTCATGAAAGACATCTCACTGTATTGCATTTGGCAGTTCATTTAGAAAATGGACAACGAGTGTATTTCAACCCAAACAACGCTGTGGATAGAGCGGCACGTCCACCTGTGACCACATTGACAGGTTTCTTCTCAATTTGTGCAACTGATCAATTCGCTCGCACTTTGCTGTATGCTGATATGCCGCGCTCCTACACATGGAACGCATCATCAAAGTCTTTTCAGCGTCGTAAACAAGGAACACCACTTGAAGGATATGAAAATGTATTTGCCACAGATGCTATAGGCCGTATATATACAGTACATCCTAATAACGATGAATGTTATTATCTTAGATTGTTATTGGTGAATGTTCCTGGTCCGACATCTTTTCAACAATTGCGAACAGTTGATGAACATCTGTGTGCGACTTACCGTGAGGCGTGTCAATTATTACGGTTGCTTGAAAACGATTCGCATTGGGATGATACGCTCCAGGATTCCGTGATATCTTCATCGCCGCATCAAATTCGCACACTGTTTGCGATTATAATATCGACATGTTTCCCCTCGAATCCGAATGATTTGTGGATGAAATATAGGGATGACATGTCTGAGGATGTGTTGCATCGCGTGCGTTGTGAAACTTTGAATCCTACATTGGAAATTACGGCAGAGATTTACAATGACACATTGATCATAATAGAAGATATGTGTTTGTTGATGGCAAATAAAGTATTTTCGTGTTTGGGCCTGACAGCACCCAATCGTGCTATGCAAGATGCATTAAACCATGAGTTGCAAAGAGAACTCCAGTACGATACTCAAGGTATGACCGAAGCAGTTCGCACAACTGTTCCGCAATTGAACGAAGAACAAAGGATTGCGAACGATCGTTTAACACAAGCTGTAAACAGTGGATCTGGGGGGATTTACTTTCTTGATTCTCCTGGGGGTACTGGGAAAACGTTCCTAATTTCATTGCTATTAGCAAAGATCCGATCGAAAAATGAGGTAGCCCTAGCGTTGGCTTCATCTGGAATAGCAGCAACTTTATTAGAAGGCGGACGAACTGCACATTCAGCCTTAAAATTACCATTAAACATGCATATCAACGAAACGCCAGTTTGCAACATTGCCAAAAATAGCGCTATGGCGAAGACTCTCCAAGTATGCAAATTGATAATTTGGGACGAATGCACAATGGCCCACAAAAGGTCGCTGGAGGCACTAGATAGGACGTTAAAAGATTTACGAGATAACCAAAACAGTTTTGGTGGAGCCATGATACTGTTGTCAGGTGATTTTCCTCAGACTCTTCCAGTAATTCCTCGATCGACTATTGCTGACGAAATAAACCCATGTCTAAAATCATCAAATTTGTGGCAGCACGTAAAGACACTACAATTAACTACTAACATGCGAGTGTTTTTGCAACAAGATCAAACTGCGACTGTGTTTTCGAAGCAGTTGCTGGATATTGGCAATGGTAAGTTCGCAGTTGACAGCTCGACCGGATTAGTGACTTTTCTCACAGACTTCTGTCGCTTCACAGAACCGAAAGAGGAGCATATTCAGCGTGTTTTTTCAGACATTAAACAACAATATAATAACCACGATTGGCTAAGTGAACGAGCAATATTGGCAGCAAAAAACAAAGATGTCGATGATCTCAATGCTACCATTCAGAATTGCCTTCCAGGAGAGTTGTTTACGTACAAATCAGTTGACACGGCCACAAACCAGGATGACGTAGTCAACTATCCTACAGAATTTTTAAATTCATTGGACTTGCCTGGACCACCACCATATAATTTGAAATTAAAAGTAGGGTCAGTTGACATCATGCTGCGTAATATTAATCAACCTCGACTTTGCAATGGAACGAGATTGGTTGTGAAGAAACTCATGAATAACATCATTGAAGCTAAAATAATCAAAGGAAAATACAAAATACAAGGAAAATACGAATACCTATGATTCCAACGGATTTGCCATTTGATTTTAAGAGGTTGCAATTTCCGCAAGGCCAATCGTTGCAAGTTTGCGGAATAAACTTAGAGTTTCCCTGTTTCGCACATGAACAATTATACGTTGCGTGTCGCGTGTCGGAAAACCAACATCCTTATTTATTTACGCACCGCAAAAAAAACTAAAAATATTGTCTACCAGAAAGCACTATATTAATTAACTGTATATGATCATAACTGTGTTGTATTTAATTTAAGCAAAGATTTGTTTATCATGTTCACAGTCCAGAAACGAGCACATCCAAGAAAATTTTAAATTTTTGTATATGAAGTGTATAAATATAAATAAATCATTTTATATGTATATAATATGTGAATTTGGATCCTTAATGTCAACGTGTATTAGTAACTCTTTATTTCCATCAACTTGGCTCCATCTACTTGGGAACCACTTGGCTCGCCAGGACATATTAATATGGTGGAAGTACTAGGCGACTCGGACAAATCTGATTCGATCAGAACATTATCAATGTTGAGCTGCTGGCTGTCTTCAATAACATCAATATCTACCAGAACATTCTTGATGTTGGGCTTTTGGCTGTCTTCAATAACTTGAATGTCCTGTATGTCTTCGGCCGATAAATTTAATTCACAGAATGTCTCCTCAGATGATGAAGATGGCATTGTAGAAACGTGTTTTGGTTTAGATAGCAGCTTTTGCTTTAATATATTTTTTTGTACTTTTGCCCTGTTCACGCGTATAATTCGTTCTACATTCTTACCACACTTGGTACAAAATCTAAAGGTAACAGCGATTATTTTGTAGCATTCGTCGCATCTTAATAATAATTTAAAACAATCTGGACAGTTATTATTTTTTTTTGCCGTTCCATCCACTTTTTACAAAACGGACAATACATTTTAAGGAGTTGAGGGATATATAGCTTCACTATAACTATATTATAGTTGTTTGAATTCTTTATTTTCTCGATGACAGATGTAGTTCTTCTTCTTTTCCTAACCATGGCCATCGTCAAAAAAAAAAAACGACAGATGTAGTTTGATAGTTATAGTGCAAATATTTGTCAGTATTCACTCAAAAAAAATTGTCTATGGTAAAATGTCACTTGAAATGTTAACGTCTCTTTACTGTGCATCTATACTATAACTCTTTAATATTCCTAAAAATCTAAAAGCAGCAAATTTCAATAAAATTAAAAAAGTATTGTGTCGTGTGTTTGTGACTTACTAAATATGCCTCCAATAATTAGGCGGTGCGAAGTTCGCCGGGTCAGCTAGTTTATTAATATTTTTCATTGAAGAATTTTTCCAATATACTTCAAAAGTTGTACAAAAACATGTCATTAAATTTAATAAAATTATATTACTCATGTCGCCGCAAAAAAAAAACAGATATATCTTTTTTTTGCCCTCAAAACCGAACATTTTATACTCTTGCAACTTGCAAGAATCAACTCCAGGGAAATACCTTAAGATGTAGAACGTCAATCAGAGGATCGTAATCGGAGCAATTTTATATAAACATACACTATATGATTATACCTCATACACTGGCGACAAATTCGGAATAATCATTATACGCAGTATATGGGAGTTAGAGTAATATCGATTTTATGTAGTAACTATTACTGTGCCACATATTAAAAAAAATGTTCTTTCAGTTTCATTAAGGTAAGTAACTCACATACAATCACCAATCATATTGAGCATAGTCAGCCGGATGTTCGAAAATCTGGGAAACAGTTATATGGGATGAAGGTGAACTGATATGTTAGCTATAAACTCTGGGGTTCAGATATTCGGTACCTAGGGGCTTGAACAGTTTTGTTTTGATTTGAACAATTTTTGGTCATAAGGTGGCATACTTTAAAGGAATTACTAGTACAAAGTTCTAGTCCGTTATAACACTTGCTTTCAGATTTGTGTGTTGGAAAGTGTAAGAATCCTATGGAATTAAAATTGTGTTGTATGGGAAGTAGGCGTGGTTGTAGTCTGATTTCGCCCATTTTTATAGATGAATATTAGAGGAATGCGTTGTTCTAAATTTTGTCGAAATCGGTGGTATCGGGTTCAGGGATATGTGATTAAACCAAAAAGGGGGCGGGCCACGCCCATCGTCCAATTTTCAAACCGACTCCCATAAAGACCTCTCATATCATCTCGGAGTTGAAATTTAATGTCTCTGACGTATTTAGTTTTTGATTTATTGCGCTTTTAGTAGTTTTTAACAGTGCCGTTATATGGAGAGTGAGCGGCGGAGTTATCCTCCGATTTCATCTATTTTCACACTGTCGTTAGAAGTTCTTAAAAGAATTGTAGTAATTTTCAAACTGTCGTTAAAAGTTCTTATAAGATTTGTATTCGGTAAATTTGCTTGTTTGTTGTTGCTTAAGTGGTTTAGGAGATATGTACATTTAACATATTAGAAGGCGGAAAAACGTCCATTTTTTTTAAATTTTGCCGATAGGTGCCACTTGCTTCTGCGATCCTCTGTACCAAATTACAGCCTTATATCTTAATTTAGTGCTTAATTATGGCACTTTATATGTTTTCGGTTAATGGCGATTTCTGGACGTGGCATCTACGAACTCGAAATTTTTTTTTGTACTAAGGACAGCTTGCACGGACGGACGGACGGGCAGACAACCAGTCAACCGGATTCCAACCTTTCTCGTCATTCTGTTCATATTCTATATATAAATATAACCCTATATATATCTCGCTTAGGTGATAGGTACAACCGTTATGTGAACAAAACTACTTATAAATGTGGATAGTATGCTATCGCCTGAATCGGATTCAGACTGAACCTTTCGATCAGTATATAATAAATTTTAGTAATGTGAAGTGATATTTAACATTTTGTTTTATATATGTAGTTTAGAGTATGGAGTCATGTGTAGAAGTTCACGCTCAAACATCTCACGACTTCCGTTCCTGGACCAAGTATCCTCTGGGTGGCCTAAGAACATCCGTTCGAAGGCGAGCTAAAGTGAGAAGGCGAAACATCCCCTACATAGAGTTGTGCGCTGGGTTTGAGACCCGCCACGTAAAAAAAACACCCCAATGAAAAGACGCAACAAGCCTCGGATGAGTGACCCCCCTTAATGAGGACCCTGGCAAACGCACTACAGATAACGATTGAATGGCTTTCACCTGCAATATCAGGTCCCTTAATCGGGAAGGTGCCGATGCCCATCTGATTGATGTCCTCGTTAGAGTAAATGCTGACATCACCGCCGTCTAAGAAATGCACGTGCTGGATACGATAGATACCGAGAGTTGAAGAAGGAAGCAAGACGCATTTGCAGACAGAAAAAGGGAGAAGCAGAATGGCGTGACTATGAAGAGCTTGACGAACTGGCCGACAGGGGTAATGCTCGAAAATTTTACGAAAAAATGCACGACTAACAGAAGCTTTTAAGGCCTGAGCATAGTCTTGTAGAACCCAAGGTGGTGATCTAGTAACCGATGCCCCCAGTATACTAAAATTATGTAGGGAACACTTCTCCAGCCTGCTGAATGGCAGTGAAAGCATAACGCCAGGAGAGGGCGAAACCGGTTCCCGACGACGACGATGAAGAGGACATTGCATTGCCCGACCATGAAGATGTTCGAACAGCAATCGCTCGTCTGAAGAACAACAAAGCAGCGGGAACCGATGGATTGACAGCTGAGCTATTCAAACACGGCGGCGAAGAAATGATAAGGAGCATGCATCCGTTTCTTTGTAAATTATGATCGGACAAAAGCATGCCCAACGATTGGAATTTGAGTGTGCTCCGCCCAATCCATTAAAAGAGAGAGTTTTCGTTTTGGATTTGCTCATTCTTCCGGCCTGCATCAGCGACCTCTTCCCTGCCCTCTAAAAGGGCCTCCGAAACACACCACTTCTTGCTAACGCAATATCTGGGTAAGCCTGCTTGATCATATCAAACGTCTCTGTCGCAGATTTACCGAGTTTCACACAGAATTTAATCGCGTACCTCTTCTCTAACGAACGCTGCATTTTCGGCTCGCACCAATCCAGAAACACGTGGCGCGAAAGTATTTGTCCTGTCTCTCCAGGTGCACGGAGACAACTGAACTGGCTCGTTCGTTAGCTAGGAGTGCCTTCTACCGAATGTAGTCGGTGCGCGAGTTAAGGAATGTATTTTTTATATCAGTAACAAACACCAAAACAACCTTTTGTTATGGTAAAAATTAACTGGGGGCTCAACCGGGATGACGAATTTATTTGTTATCCAAAAAGTCAGATTTTATTCCGAAAGGAATAAATCAAAAAACTACACAAGAAGTAGGACTTCCAGCACTAAATGCCTGAAAAAAGTGCAGAAACAAATGGCAATTGATGTAAGTATAAGTCCTGTAACAGCGGACAATACTTCCAGAATGAATCAAAAGCAGATCCCGAAAAAACGGAAAGACCCTGAAAAAGCGGACAACGTTGAATCCTGAAAAATCCTGAAACATTGGACAGTTAATTATCAGTTTGGAAAAAGCAAAGATGGTCCAACTCCAAGCACAAGTAACTGCATTGATGGTAATTATACACAAGCAACAAGAGGAATTTACACAAATTTATCCTCAATCGAAAAGTGAAAATTTTCACAAGCAACACCAATTGCCCAAAAAAAAGGCACCGAAAACAAGGCAAGCCAAAAAAGAAAAATTATTGTTGAATTCGAGAAAATTAACGCTAATTCAAAACGAACTAAAAGAAGATATCATTTGAAACACGAAAAAGTAATTAAGTATATAATATAGAAAAGTATTAATTGTAAACAGAAAAAATTAATCAAACACATACGAAAATTCCAAACAAGGCACCGAAAACAAGGCAAGCCAAAAAAGGAAAATTATTGTTGAATTCTGTAAAAGAAAAGAAAGCATCATAAGAAACATGCAAAAATAATTATTTACTATATAATATAATATAAAAAGGTATACAAATAAAATAATTAATTATTATAAGCCGACTTCAAGCTTAGATGTTTTGAAATGAGGACATTTCATTTCAACAGAGGGGAGGGTTAAGAAATGTATTCTTTACATCAGTAACAAACACCAAAACAACCTTTTGTTTCAGTAAACAGAATGCAGAAACAACCTTGAGTTGAAACAATTGAAATGCACTATCACTACAACAAACAAGCCTAAACAAACAAGTATCAAAACAATATTGATTTTGAATACCACAAAAACCTTATCTTAAAACAAAGCAATTGTATCTAAGCAAGCAACAACAAACCTAAACAAATAATATAATCTGTATCTTAACAAACTATCATCTACTAATAAGTAAACATATTAGTTAGTATAAATAGAAGTAAGAACCATCTAATAAGTTAGTCTTAGGAGTATAAATAAAGAGTACACATTTCGGTGCAGCTCAAAATATATTCTTTTCATTTTTACTTATGGTAAAAATTAACTCGCGCACGCTCTGAAGTACAGTCAGAAGAAAATCAGTCCTTTTACTCTCCGGAGAAAAGCTGCATAATATTTCTATACTTGCTGACAGAGATCCTTAAATGCATTCTAATTTTTTCCTATCACCGGACAGAATATCATTTACACCCCAAATATTATTCTGGGGTTAAGAAAAACAATACCTTGTAATGATTTGTATGAAATTAATATAATGGTAGAGTTAGTTGCAATACGGTACTCCATTCGACTAGCACGCCGTTTAACATTTAGTTGGCCAAGCTCAGAAGAACTTAGAATTTCGAATCTATTTTTCAATATTATCATTCATATGCGTATTTTATTAACAAACAAGGAAAATTGTAAATTTCAAGGGAATCGCAGTTTACAAAAAGGATATGGTACTTAGAAGTACCGTCGGTTTTGGGGGGCTTAAAAATGTTCAATTATTAATACCATGATATTCGGCGAAACATTTCTTATTTTCATAGTTTGATTTAGACGAACGTTATTTCCAAAAGCCCCCAAAACAATCTATGCCACCACGTTTTAGATCGCCTGCCCATCCCGTAGGCCTATTGCAGTTGATCTGCATGGTCTACTCCGCCAATAAATGAGTTTTAATCTCTAACAGCAGTTGGATATTGAAAATCCTGGCCTTCGATTTCTTCTTTTGACTGTAGTTTGCTCAGTGCCATGATAATTTGACCAAAATATAGGTTTATTATCAATCCGTTTATAAACAATTACTCTATTCGTTTTTGATCGTGAATCAAACTCGCCTCTTTTCATTTGCTTCTTTGGCTTCATGTTTGAAGGAAGTCCTTTCGTTTGCCTCTAATTGTTCCACATGCAAACACTTTCGGAGTTGGGGGAATTCTAGGAGTCCAACGGAGTTAAAATATAGTAGTTATCAACTCAACCCCACTCACTGAGGGACAAAACCACTCTCTTACTGAGACCAAATCCATTGTTTCATGCAGTTTCTGCCCCTGAAAATAATCATAAATTCGTCAACTTGGTTCCGGGATGTACATGCTGAAAGCGTTTATTCAGAGCGTCAATCATAGGACCTATTTTTAATAGCCGACATCTATGAACGAGTCGGCATTTTCGGCCGTTTTAATATCATAACTAAAAATTTGAAAGTTCTTTTCGGCAATTCCACTAAGAGTTGCCAAGTACCCGGAAATTTGTTGTCAAAACTTATTGAATATTTTTAAGATTTTCATCAAAATATATTATTGCACATTAATTTTTACGTCATATCCATTGCGAATTCACTAGCCGGAATTTATGAAAATTCTAACTTCAGGAAACCGCAATAAATATGTAGCTCTATAATTGCGGAAGCAAGCTTAAAAAGACACCTTTTCGTAATTTCCACGAGGATTATTAAAACACTACAATGTTCGAATAACAGTGGTTGAATATATTTTTTTTTTTAAGTTCGAAGAATGAATTTACTATCGATCGTCATTCTTTCAAAAGTCGGTTATCTCCTAATTTTTTTTTTATATGTGCAATATTTATATTCACATGAAACTCGTTCTGTTTAAATTGACGAAGGAGATTATGATTAGTTTATCATATCGTATCATATAGGTATACAGCAATGTTAAAAATTCAAATCAGCGAGTGAATCGGCGTTCAAATGAACGAGTGTTCGAATAAACAAACTTCTCCGTAATACCTTATCAGAAATGAAGATATCCTTTTTTTATATACTTATATTTATAAACATATACATTAAATCGGCAAATTCTTGAAATGAGTCGGCATTTCAAAGGGACTCACCCCCCCATGATCCGGATCCTCGCGACGCCCCTGCTCATATTATTCAACAAAATTCTACATAATATATTGTGACAAAAAATCGCTGGGAAAATGTAAATACATTTTTTGGGTAAATGATGTTTCAAAAAATTGTATTTTTTAAGTTGGCAGAACTGGGGTCGAATCCTTACATCCGTGCACGGATCGGCAAACATAGGAAAGAATATTCAGTGATACTTTTTCGTATACGGTGATTAGCATTATGACATAGGATAGCAAACGAATCGTAATTTTTTTTCAATTCGCAATAGTTTTAAGGTCAACATTGCTTTGGATCGTATTTTTAGATTACAATATATGTGGAATAGTCAAAACTGTTGTAAATTACTAATAAATTAACAAATGCTAATTAAATATCTAAATGGATCCGAGTTTTTTTATTTGAGCTCTAGTGAAAGTGATGGACATGAAAAAATAGTGCGGAGGTGGCTAAGAGATCGTAGCAATCCTTTGACACTTTGGAATACAGCGTAGGAATGAAAAAAAACAAATTATGAAACATCATTAACAAAATTTTATTTGTAGATATATCGTTGACCGAAGCATTGGAATCTTAAAAAGACGGTACAGAAGAGAGGAAGGTATCATCCATCGTCGACGAAATTGAGAAAAGACCTCTTGAACTCCTAGCAGGAGCTACCTGTAAAGGAGTTTATTACGCTCCTTAACTGTGAGCATACGCGTTTCACTATGTAGGTGTTCAATGTTCACACGTGCGGGATAGTTACCGAAGAAGTTGAAGAAGGAAGCGAGATGCATTTGCAGACCGAAAAAGAGAGAAGCAGAATTCAGGACTATGAAGAGCCTCACAAGCTGGAGGACGGGAATAATGCACGGAAATTCTACGAAAAGATGCGGCGGCTAACAAAAGGTTTCACGACCGGAGCATACTCTTGTAGAACCTCCAAAGGTGATCTAGTTACTGATGCCCAGATCACACTAAATTTTGGTGGGAATACTTCTAAAGCCTGCTGAATGGCATTGAAAGTATAACGCCAGGAGAAGGCCAACCCGATCATGAAGAAGTTCGAATAGCAATTACCCGTCTAAAGAACAATAAACCAGTGGGGGCTGATAGACTGCCGGCCGAGCTATTTAAAAACGGCGACGATGAACTGTTAACGAGCATGCATCAGCTTCTTTGTAAAATCTGGTCGGAGGAAAGCATGCCCAACGATTGGAATTTAAGTGCGCTCTGCCCAATCCACAAAAAAGGAGACCCCGCAACCTGCGCCAACTATTGTGGGATTAGCCTCCTAAACATCGTATATCAGGTTCTATTGAGCGTATTGTTCGAAAGCGTAAAGCCCACCGTCAACAAACTGATTAGACCTTATCAGTGTGAGTTCAGACCTGGAAAATCAACAACTGACCCGATATTTACCATGCGCCAAATCTTGGAAAAGACCCGTGAAAAGAGAATCAACACTCAACACCTCTTTTTCGATTTCAGAGCTGCCATTGACAGCACGAAAAGGAGCTGCCGCGATGTCTGAATATGACGAAGGACCTCTCCGAGCCGTTCGATACCAAACAATCTTCTTCAATCTGCTGCAGGAGAAAATAGTTCCAGCTGCAGAAATAAACCGAGAAGGTTCAATCTTCTACAAGAGTGTACAGTTGCCAGCGTATGCTGCGCCGCTGGTTCCGCTTTCTCCAGAATAGATAAGGCAGGAATGAACGAGGGCAAGACGAAATATCTCCCGTCTTGTGACTTGGCTGTCACTTCACTGTTGACAGTCATAACTTTGAAGTTGTAGATAATTTCGTCTATCTTGGAACCATCAATAGTGGCCACAAAAATATCATCGAAATCCAACGCTGTATAACTCTTGCCAACAGGCGCTACTTTGGACTGAGTGGGCAATTGATAAGTAAAATCCTCTCCCGACAAACAAAAACTAAACTCTATAAGTCACTGCTAAATGTTGCAGATGAATGGACGATGACAACATCTGATAAGTCGACGCTACGAATTTTCGAGAAAAAAGTTCTTCGAAAATTTTGTTTCAGCAGCTGCACGGTCTTATAAAAGATTGTACCTGCTCGATTAAGTTCTGCAGCTCGAATTAGTTTCTCCTGCAGCAAATTGAAGAAGTTGAATGATAGGGAGTCGTCATGTCTGAAACCCTGAAGGAGCGTCCGTATTGCTCAACGTCAGTTCACACAGCCGTAGTAGTTCTAATAGGTGCGCTCGAAGCGCTCATAGAAGGCATCTTTGTTCACATCGTCCTTTTCTTCCGTCGGAGCGTGGGCGCAAATCAGCGATATGCTGAAGAACTTCACTTTGATACGGATATTTATCCACCGGTGAATGACAGTACTCGGCGATGGAGTCTTTCTCCCGCCACGAATCCCATACCGAACTTTCGCCTCAGCCTCTGTGGTAAATGACACAAAGACCTACTTTCATCAGTCTTTGTCCCGTCCATCGCATTTCTTGGACATCCGTGATGTCAGCCTTCACTCTTACGAGGAGATCAAACAGATGGGCAGCGAAACCTTTCCAGTTAAGGGGCCGGACATTCCAGGTGCAAACCCTTAAATCTTTGTCCTTAGTGTGTTTGCCAAAACCGTTATCAAAAGCAGGTTCTCACATCCGATGTTGTTTGTACTTTTTCATTGGAGGCGTCTTTTACGTGGCGGTTGCCAAACTCAGCGCGCAACCCTGTGGAAGGGATGGTTCTCTTTCTCACTTTAGCTCGCCTTCAAACGGATATTCTTTGGCTACCCAGAGAATACTTGGTCAAGGATCAATTTCATCCGCTTTTGGAATGTCTACGTCATGTTTAAGGATCTTCTCAATGTGACGATTTAGGAACTTAACTTCGACTTGATAGCTTTAATTTTACCGACAGGCAAAAATATTCGTACTGCAGAAAATATTTGAATGAATCATTTAAGCGTGGTTTTCTTCTTGTCGTTCAAGGTGTACGAACGTGTTTTTTAATTCACTCCGGGTATTCAGATTATGCAAAAATTAACCAATCAATAATAGAAACATAAAAGCAAACAATCAAATAAAAATCAGTGCTCACAAATTATTAATAATAAACATAAACAAATAATGCATGAAATAATCATTAACGTAGGCATTCCTTAAAAGCTTTGTCGAGGCAACATAAATAACGGCTGTCAAAAAAAATGTAAGGGCGATGATGACTCATCGCAGCAATCAGCTGAAATGCAAATTAAGCAAGCGCAGTCAGCAGAAGCAGCAGTAAACAACAATCGGGCAACAACAAATGCGCCGAGAGCAACCATTATGCAGGTACTAGCAAGCACCCAGACAGCGAAGGAAAATAAAATGCAAGGAGAGAATGTACCAAACAAAAATGTAAAGAGAAGAACATTTAGGTAGTGATCAATACCAGTCTGAACAGATGGTCCTTTTTCGAGTCCAATTAAATCAGCGATCAATACCAAAAAAATTTCAACCAAGCACGCCAAATGGTTAATTCCCAGAAATTCTTTATGGCAACAGATTTGCCTGGCTGACAAGGAACCTAACGTTGATGCAAAGGGTATCACCACAGACGTGAATGCCAAACCCGCTCATATCTATTAGTATTAAATGAATAGTAAATATACTCTTCGCATTGTCTGTATGGTGTGTGGGGATATAGTTTTAGTGTAAGCTGCGGTGTTAAAAATACAAAAAACCGAGCTTCCTTGCTTAGTTCTACATTTCCGCTACGGAATTAAAAATAAAAATCGGAGCTTACCAAATTACTTTCTATTTTCTGTTTTAAAAAATATTATTTTTTTTTGCATTTCTCTTACAATTTCATAATATACATTAGTTTTGAAAATATTTTTTCTGAAGTTTTCCACAAAAATTGTTTTTTGTTTATTAATTTCCATTTCCTTTTTTCAAATAATGTGTTTTTATCAAATTTTCCTAGAATTTGTTTACTAATATTTCTTACAAATAATGTGTTTTTTATTAATTTTTCTAATATTATGTTTTTAATTTGTCTAAAAAAATATTTTCTGAAGTTTTCTACAAAATTTGTTTTTATATTTCCCTCAAATATATATGTACATATATATTTTTAATTATTTTTCTTAGCAAAATTATTTTTATAAAATTTTCTTACATATTATTAATAATATTTACAAATAATATTTATTAGTAATGCTTACAAATATTTTTATTTTATTTATTTTTCTTTCAAAAATTGTTTTTTTATGGTTTTTTTTGTAAATATACAGAGTGGGCCAAAAGAAACCAAGGGGTGTAAAAGCTTAATAACTTTTTCGTTTATTAATTTTTTTTTATTTTTTCTTTCAGATTATATAATATACAAAAGGGAAATTTTTTTACACTAAGTATAATAAATGATATCTCTTTTTAGAGCATTTTCAATAACATCTTTCAAAACTTGTGGCTGTAGCGTTCGAATTTCTGCACCAATGTTTGCCTTGAGTTCAAGGATTGTCTCTGGCTTGTTCACATACACGCGCTCCTTCAAATAACCCCAAAGAAAATAGTCGGGTGCTGTCAAATCTGGCGATCGCGCTGGCCAAATAATTTCGGAATTTCTGGAAATTATTCGCCCCCCAAAAATTTGACTTAAAAGTGCCATTGTGTCTCGGGCAGTATGGGCAGTAGCTCCGTCCTGCTGAAACCACATACCAGGTCCGTTTTCAAGAGCAGGACGTAAAAAATTTTCTATCATAAACCGATACCGCTCTCCATTTAATTTCAATGATTAATGGATTTGTTGATGTTGTCATTTATGTAAGTATATTTAATGATTTATGGCCCTGACAGACGAGCAAAATAAATGCGCCTTCAGCAACGCTAATGCACATTGAAATTTTATGGTGACAGACGGCAGACTTGTGCATTTAGACAGCTGATAGTAAAATTTGTTTATTTATTAAAAAAAAGAAAATAAAAACGAATAAAATAAATTATTAATAGAAATTTTTGTATTTAAGGAAAATTAATATAAGTTTAAAAACAAAATTCGTTTATTATTAACTACGATGAAAGAGAATAGAGTGAAATTAAAAGCAATAATTGATTGTAATGCGGAAAATGTGTGCGAAAAAGTTAAGAATATTGGAAAAATGGATAGCAAACTGTGCGTTGTTTATTTTCTGCCATCTAAAAAAATTAAAATTTGTTTTTGTTAATATACTTGCACATAATTTAATTAGCAATATAAAACTGCTTACCTCTGATGCTGTAAACGCAAAGTAGGTAGCAGACTTCAAGCGGCATCTGTCAAAAAATAGCAAAAATCGGCCATTTTTGAGCAGTGTTGCCTACTCAAGTTTGGTAAATTCAGCTAAATGCACGAAATTCTTGTGCATTACAAACTTGCATTAACATGAGTCAAATGCGAAAGTAAATGTTAATTAAGCCCGTTAATGCATATTAGCGCTGTCGTCTGTCAGGGCTATTACTACTCCTATTATAGTATGGTTATTTTTCTATATTTTCTATTATATTGTGGTTATTTTTCTCTATTACTTCTAGATGTTGCAATATGTTTTCCCTATTTCAATATCCATTGTTCCGAAAAGCCATTTGCGTGTAGTCCCTACAATATTAAATAATCCTCTACGTTTTCGGTTTTCTTCTATCGGGTGATTTTTTAAGAGCTTGATAACTTTTTTTTTAAAAAAAGCGCATAAAATTTGCAAAATCTCATCGGTTCTTTATTTGAAACGTTAGATTGGTTCATGACATTTACTTTTTGAAGATAATTTACATTTAAATGTTGACCGCAGGTGCATGTCTTAGGTGGTCCATTCGGAAAGTCCAATTTTGGGCAACTTTTTTCGAGCATTTCGGTCGGAATAGCCCCTAACTTTCTTCGGAAATGTTGTCTTCCAAAGCTGGAATAGTTGCTGGCTTATTTCTTGTAGACTTTAGACTTGACGTAGCCCCACAAAAATAGTCTAAAGGCGTTAAATCGCATGGATCTTGGTGGCCAACTGCCCATGCATCCCGGAAATGCACTGTTTGGTGTGGTTTGTACGCTGGTGGAATCATTGGACCGTATTTTTTCAAAGATGCTGTTGGACGCAACGTTACGGTGAATGGCGATCGCTATCGTTCGATGCTAACAAACTTTTTGTTGCCAAAAATGGAAGAACTGAACTTGGTTCACATGTGGTTTCAACAAGATGGCGCTACATGCCACACAGCTCGCGATTCTATGGCCATTTTGAGGGAAAACTTCGGAGAACAATTCATCTCAAGAAATGGACCCGTAAGTTGGCCACCAAGATCATGCGATTTAACGCCTTTAGACTATTTTTGTGGGGCTACGTCAAGTCTAAAGTCTACAGAAATAAGCCAGCAACTATTCCAGCTTTGGGAAGACAACATTTCCGAAGAAATTCGGGCTATTCCGGCCGAAATGCTCGAAAAAGTTGCCCAAAATTGGACTTTCGAATGGACCACCTAAGACGCAGCCGCGGTCAACATTTAAATGAAATTATCTTCAAAAAGTAAATGTCATGAACCAATCTAACGTTTCAAATAAAGAACCGATGAGATTTTGCAAATTTTATGCGTTTTTAAAAAAAAGTTATCAAGCTCTTAAAAAATCACCCGATATAAAAATGAATGCCATTTTTCGTTGTGACTTTATAACTCAAGAACGGGCTCACCTATCCAAACCAAATTTTTAGGCTTTGTTTGGAATATTCAGTAGATGGTTTGTGTTTTGAAATTTTATGAATCGGATACCAGGGTCTCGAGAAATAGGCCAAAACGTGGACCCGGGTAACCCTAGGATGTGTTTGTACAATATGGGTAGCAAATGGAAGCTGTTGATGATTTTTATAGTGTAGAGTATTTTTGATGCCGCTCCGTGACTAGGGTCTCGAGATATCGGCCAAAATGTTTCAAAAATTTCACCACACATACATATGTTACATTTTTTTTTTATTTAACTCGTACCTACTTGGAAAGCTGAAAAGCGCTCAATGTATGGTGAAATTATTTTTAAAAACACACCAAAAACCCATTTGTTTGGTCAGATTCATCCCACTTAGCCAGCGGATTATACGTTGTCATATTAACATACATACATCAATAATAGTTTAATCATTTACTAATCGATTTGTTACCTTTTTAGCTACGCTCTTTCGCTCTCAAAATTTATGAACTTTCGTCTTAACTAGCATACTTATTATTCCCACCTACAAACTTACTTGCATTATATTTATATCAACATGTAGGTATGTATGTAGCAGGCAGATCGACAAACAAAGTAGGCTTTGAAAAGACATCAAATTAGTTATTATATTTTTTTTTAATAATTATTGAAGTTTGTGTGAATTTGTGAAAAAAATAAATATAGCGCAAAGCGAATTTCCGAGCAAAAAACGGTAAGTTTTGAACTGTTGAAGTGAATTACACGAATCTCTGTGTTTCCTTATTTGAAAAAACATAGGGTGTACCACTATTAATGTAGGCATTTTTTTTAATTTAATTTATTCTTTTTTAATTGAAAGAAAAATGCCACGACCCACACGAGGAAATATAGGTCGGCGAACGCGTCATGCAAATGCTACGGCATTACAAAGGCGATCACAGACTCCAGATGAACGAGCACAAGCTAATGCATCGCATCGTGAACGTAATGCACGAAATAGAATTGTTGTACCTGAAATTATGCGTGCCGCTTTTAATTACAACAGTCAGATTAATTACAGTATGTACGGATATATTGGAATAATGGACGCAATATGTCCACATTGTGATCCGGCTAAATTTCCAGGTGAAACGCTCGGCATGTGTTGTGCTAATGGCAAAGTGAGATTGCCACCATTAGAAACACCACCTGAACCATTGTCTTCATTAATTTTTGGGACTTCTGAAAATTCGAAGCACTTTTTGAGACATATTCAACAATATAATTCGGCATTTCAAATGACTTCTTTTGGTGCTACTAACATTATTAGAGATAATTTTATGCCGACGTTTAAGGTAAATACTTAAACAGGATTGTCCCAATCAATCTGAATCATAAAAGTATTCTATAGTTTTAAAAATTATATTATGCAACATATACCTAAAATTGCATACATGTTGCAGATTCAGGGCCAAATTTATCATCAAGCTGGTTCGTTATTGCCATACCCCGACGCTGATTATCAATTTTTGCAAATTTATTTTATTGGTGATGAAAATCGTGAATTGGATCAACGTTGTGCAATTTCTTTGAATACAAGACGAGAAATTATTTGTGAGCTACAAAGGTTTTTCCATCAGCATAACGCATTAGTTCAATTGTTCAAAATTGCTCTCGATCGTATGCCCTCTGATCATCACGAAATCGTAATAAGGGCTGATAGAACACCTTTTGGAGAGCATGAAAGGCGATTCAATGCACCGACAATTGATGAGGTTGCAATTGTAATTCGTGGTGATCAGTTTCAATCGCGTGATATTATACTTCATCGTAGAAATGACCAATTGCAACGTGTTTCGGAACTTCATCGTAGTTACGACGCATTACAATACCCAATATTGCATTGGAAAGGTGACGATGGCTATAATATAAATATACCAATGATTGATCCACGAACAGGTAAATAATATTTTCAGTGTGTTGACATTTCATCATTTGTAGAAATTTCTTAAGTCACATTTTCCACTTATTTTAAGGTCTACATGTACAGAAAAAAGTTAGTGCCATGAATTTTTATTCTTATCGATTGATGGTTCGTCCACAAGAACAAAATTATATCTTGAGATGTCGTAAACTATATCATCAATACATCGTTGATATGTACGTCAAAATAGAAACAGAACGTCTTAATTTTATTCGTTTCAACCAAGCAAAATTAAGATCTGAACAATATATTCATTTGCAAGATGCGATAGCGAATGATGCTAATATTAATGACATCGGACGTTTAACTATATTGCCATCTTCGTATATTGGTAGCCCACGGAATATGAATGAATATGCACAAGACGCAATGTGTTATGTAAGAAAATACGGTCGACCGGATCTGTTCATTACATTTACATGTAATCCGCAGTGGGATGACATCAAAAACAATTTATTTGCAGGACAGTCGATAACCGATCGTCATGTCATTACTGCGCGTGTTTTTCGGCAAAAATGTAAAGCAATTATGGATTTAATTGCGAAATTATATGTATTTGGGGAGGTGCGTTGCCATATGTACTCCATTGAATGGCAGAAAAGGGGATTGCCGCACGCACATATACTAATTTGGCTGGTACATAAAGTAACTCCGAATCAAATCGATAACCTTATATCCGCTGAAATTTCTAATTACACTGCTGATCCTGAGTTATTTCAAGTTGTCGTTAAAAACATGATACATGGACCGTGCGGTGAACTAAATATGAATTCACCATGTATGATTGATGAAAAGTGTTCGAAACGATACCCAAGGCAATTTACTTCAGACACAATAACGGGCAATGACGGATATCCGTTGTATCGACGTAGATCACCTAATGATAATGGCAAAACGGCAACCATTAGAATGCATAACCAGGAAGTTGAAGTTGATAATCGGCGGGTGGTTCCGTATTGTCCACTATTATCGAAAATATTCAACGCTCATATAAATGTGGAATATTGCAATTCTGTCAAATCCATTAAATATATTTGCAAGTATGTAAATAAAGGGAGCGATATGGATATTTTCGGTGTTGCTGGTGAGAATAGAAATGATGAAATTGCTCAGTATCAAATGGGTCGCTATATTAGTAGCAATGAAGCTGTCTGGAGGATTATGTCGTTTCCAATGCACGAAAGACATCCTGCGGTTGTTCTCTTAGCTGTACATCTTGAGAATGGCCAACGTGTTTATTTTAATGTAGCAAATTTATTGGAAAGAGCAGCGCAACCACCAGCAACTACGTTAACAGCTTTTTTCAAATTATGCGAAACTGATACAATTGCGATAACTTTGTTATATTCTGAAGTGCCTCAGTATTACACATGGAATGTGTCTTCGAAAAAATTTCAAAGACGTAAACAAGGAACAGCTGTTCATGGGCATCCTGGCATTTTCCAAACAGATGCAATTGGCAGAATATATACAGTACATCCAAACAATGTTGAGTGTTTTTATTTGAGATTGTTATTAGTTAACGTGAATGGCCCAAAATCATTTCAAGAATTGAGAACAGTCAACGGTCATTTGTGTGAAACATACCGTGAAGCATGCCAACTTTTGCATTTGTTGGAGGATGATGCTCATTGGGATTCAACACTTCATGATGCATCTATTTCGGCTCATCCTCAACAAATACGAATGCTGTTTGCCGTTATATTATCAACATGTATGCCATCAAATCCACTTGAATTATGGAACAGATATAAACATAATATTGCAGAAGATATTTTAATGCGTATGCGTCATCAAGCAAGAAATCCTGATTTGTTGATAACGAAGCTTTGATAATAATTGAAGATATGTGTCTACGGATTGCAAATAAAACATTAGTACAATTGGGTATGACCGCACCAAATCGTGACATGCATGATCTGTTTGATCGTGAATTGCAACGTGAGCAGGAATTCAATTCTAATGATTTGCGTTTATTTGTACAATCGAATATAACCAAAATGAATATTCAGCAAAAACATGTTTATGACACCATCATGCAAGCCATTTCCAATAATGCAGGTGGGTTACATTTCTTGGATGCACCTGGTGGTACAGGCAAAACGTTCGTTATATCACTGATTTTAGCCACTATTCGATCGGAACAGAAAATTGCATTGGCACTTGCATCTTCGGGAATTGCATCTTCGGGAATTGCTGCTACATTATTAGAAGGTGGTCGGACAGCACAGCTGTGAATTAAAATTGCCATTGAATGTACAGGTGATTGAAACTCCAACTTGCAATATTTCAAGAAATTCTGATATGGCAAAAGTTCTGCGATTAACGTCAATTATTTAATTGGATGAGTGTACAATGGTGAATAAAAAATTACTAGAAGCATTTAATCGAACAATGCAAGATTTACGTGGTAACCAACAGCTTTTTGGTGGTGCTTTGATATTACTGTCAGGGGATTTTCGACAAACATTGCCTGTCATTCCTCGGTCAACTCCTGCTGATGAAATAAATGCCTGTTTGAAGTCATCAGTTCTTTTAAGATATGTTCAAAAATTGACACTGAACATTAATATGCGTATTCATCTACAAAATGATCCAGCTGCCCATGAGTTTTCAAAACAATTGTTACAAATTGGTGATGGCAAAATACAAATCGACAGAACCAACGGATTGATCACTGTACCGAACAATTTTTGTACAATTACGAAATCGATAGATGAATTGATTGAATGTGTTTTTCCAAATATTCTTCAGAATTACAGAAACCATGATTGGTTGACAGAACGCGCCATTTTAGCACCGAAGAACATTCATATCAATGCATTAATTTTCAAATTCAAGCAAAACTCCCAGGCGTAGTCACGACATATAAATCAATTGACAGTGCTATGAATTATCCAACTGAATTTTTAAATTCATTAGAACCGGCTGGTATGCCACCGCATTGCTTGAATCTGAAAGTGGGTTCTTTGATTATATTATTGCGAAATATTAATCCACCAAAACTGTGTAATGGCACCAGATTGGCAGTGAAAAATTTATTGTCAAATTTGATTGAAGCTACGATCTTAACTGGTAAATCAAACGGAGAAGTTCGTTTAATACCGCGTATCCCTATGATTCCAACTGATATGCCATTTCAATTAAAACGATTACAATATCCTGTGCGTTTATCATTTGCGATGTCCATCAACAAAGCTCAAGGGCAAACACTTAACGTTTGTGGCGTGAATTTGGAGGAATCATGGCCAACTTTATGTTGTCTGTTCCAGAGTCGGTACCCCCAGCCGTTTGTTTATTCATGCTCAAAATGGAAAAAGAAAAATTATTGTTTATCCAAATGTTTTGGATTAATCTTATTGAAGTTGACGTAAAGCCATAACGGCAGTGCATCTATGTATATAAAAATGAATGCCATTTTTCGTTGTGACTTTATAACTGAAGAATAGCTAGCAAATAATTAAATATACAGTCGAACTTTCATAACTCGAATCACTATTATCCCAAAAAAAACTTCGACTTAGGGAGACTTCGAGTTATAGAAAAATTTTTTTTTTTAAAAGAAACTCAATTGCTACTTTAGAGTATATTAAATGATGAACATGTATTTGTTGTTTAAAACACACATTACAGAAAACTGTAATAAGTTACAGTGAAGTGAAGTATTCAGAAATTAGTGACTGAAAATTTTCTTTTTTTTTTGTATTTTCAGTAAAAAATGACTCTAATTTGTTTAAAGCCGTATAGTGCTCATCAGTTGTAGTGTCATTTGTTTGCAAATATAAATTCAATGTTCGGAAAGCATTTGGAGGCTGGTGAATAGTTTCTTCTACCGATCCCTCATTGTCACTCTCCGTTCCGCTTAATATTGGATCATCTAATTCAGGGCAGTAATTCTCAACAATATCAGCATCTGTAGGAAAGCCAGTTGTGCAAAGGTCATTATCTACTGCAATATAATCCTGAAGAGTAGCACTGCAAGTTATTTTGTTTGCTTTTAACCATGCTTCGTAATCAGCTTCAATTACATTTCGATATTCATCAGTAGTACTTAAAAACTCAGAGGTATGTCATCTTCCTCTTCCCATTCAGAGTATTGACCAAATCCAGCTTTTTTGAAGCAATTAGCTATGGTTTGATTTTTGACGTCAACATCCCAAGCTTTTGTTACATGATTGATGCAATCCGTAAGTGTAATATCTTGTTTTTCGTTTGCCTCTATACGCTTTAGTGTTTCTTTTACTATTCTGGTACGATAAAAAACTTTCAAGTTTTGAATTACTTCCTGATCCAGCGGCTGTAATTTAGAGGTCATGTTCGGTGGAAAAAATGCCAGTTCAATGGCTTTAAGTTTGCTTTGTACGCCTTTAGAATGTGCTGGGCAATTTTCAATAAACAATAAAATTTTTTACTTTGAAAGCGCTTATCCAAATTTAGAACCCATTCTTCAAAAATTTGGCCAGTCATCCAGGCCTTGGAGTTATAGGCCAGGATACTGCGAGTTGTAGAATGAGAGAAAAGCACATTACTTCGAGTTATACAAGTCATAATTATGTATTTTCGTTCAAGTTATGGAGAACTTCGAGTTATGGAAGTTCGAGTTACGGAAGGAAATTTAAATGTTATTTACTCTCCTAATGCTACTGTCAACCCATTTAGTTCGAGTTAGAGAAAATTCGCCTTAAAGAAGTTCGAGTTATGGAAGTTCGACTGTATATTTTTTTTTATAAATGAGTTTGATTTAATATTTCACTTCATACGTAGCGAAACACGTCCCGGGCCGCTATAAATATTATATGTATTCATTGTATTGCTTTCAAAAAATCATAAAGTTCTGCTTATCTGTAACATCACATTCATTGACTGTTAGGCGGTACAAAGTTCGCCGGGTCAGCTAGTATATGTATATTAACGGAGAATTCTAAACGAAACTTTTACTATAACCAGCAACTTGAAAACTGAGCGCAGTTTCAAGTTAATTCTTACGGGCTCCACCTGCCAATAAGAATAATTATTGAAACACAACTTTATAGTATTAAAACAGAGAATCTTTTATTAAAAATAAAACTAAAATAATCGATCCATATATAAAAACTAATGTGAAGGATGAATCTGATGCTGTTTAATAATTTTGTTAATATCAGGTTCTAATTTACTCAAGAACAGTCGCCACGTTCGGTAACAAGCAAACGATTTCTCTTTTTAGTAAGCAGTGTTATCACAGCACTAAATCCACGTTCACACAAATATGACGATGGTAACCATTTTTGATCTTGATTTTTATTTCCTCGTTTGTTGTAATTTCTATAAGTTCTTCTTCCAGCTGAGGTGGCATTGCTGTGTTGACATTTGAAAACGGATCCAACACCCAGTCTGGTATTTCCAAGTTCAAAATGTCCTGGTATCGTTCGGTAAAGTCGATATGGAGGTTTTCCAATGTTGGCAGTAGGCAAACAATTCGTTGTTACTGCATGATACTGATAAATTTGGAAAATTGTGAAACTCACGTCTGCCCAGATTCTTTTTGTGTAGAAGCAGTTTGGCTGCGAAAGCAGCAACGACGTTTTTTGTTTTAATTAAATTTAGTGTATCGCCTTGCAGTTGGAGATTCATGTCGTTGAACAGTTTATACAGGTCTGTCATGTAAGCTATATCATTCTTTGATGTTATGAACTTGTCTTACAATTCTGTATCTTTAGTTTCCAAGAACTCTATAACAGAGTCAAACAGGTTGTAAAATCAAGTCAGACAATTGCCTCTTGATAGCCAACGAACTTCAGTATGAAACAACAAAACGGTTGAAATCCTCGTCATTAGTAATACAAAGCTGATGAAATAATCTATCATTCAAAAAGCTGTTGCGAATTTTATTGGCTGCTTTGATGACATATTGCAGTGATTGAAATAGTTTTTTACTTAAGTTTCTAGCAACTAAATGTTGTTTATGAATAACGCAATATACACCAAGGACATCTGGAATTTTATTTTTTAAGTACGTTATGAAGCCTTTATGGCACCCTGTCATAGCCGGAAAGCCATCCGTAGCAACTGAAATAATATTTTACAAAGGAATCTCTTTCTCATCGCACAACTTTTCCAATATATTGAATATGGTTTCGCCTTTTGAATCGGTCTATAAATTTCTAGCAAATAATAGTTCTTCACATATTTTCTCATCTTTTTCGGATAATATCTGCGGCCGGTTTATGAAGCACGGTAGTTATTACTTCATTTATTGCTGGCAATATTAACTCTTCTTTGATGTTATGTAGTTTGCCCTTTTTGAGCAATTAACAAAAAGATATTGTACGAAGCTCGAAGTCCGTCGT
This sequence comes from Bactrocera tryoni, assembly GCF_016617805.1. Lineage (NCBI taxonomy): Eukaryota > Metazoa > Arthropoda > Insecta > Diptera > Tephritidae > Bactrocera > Bactrocera tryoni. The sequence goes on from NW_024395824.1 coordinate 6,323,955, forward strand.
CGTCTTGCTTAGCAGCCGCCGAAAATAGTTTTGCTACACTTGGCTGAGTATTATGCTTCTTCTCTAGGTCTTGAAAATATGCGACATTCTTGTCTTTCTTATCTGGATGCATTTTATTCAAACGATCTTGCAGTCTTGACGGCTTCATTGCTTCATTCGAAAATGTTTTTAGACATAGAAGACACAAAGGCGACGATGGGTTTGTGGGATTTTCAATGAATCCGAAATTAATGTACTCCGCACAGTGTTGCCGTCTCTTTGTTTTTACTTCCGACATTGTTTTGCTTTGAGAAATACGTTCAACTTCGCGAGTAGTGTAAAGGAGGCGTAAGTACTGCTCATCTTCTGCGCGCAAAACCACAAATGAAAATAAAATAAATATTACATTGTTTATATAGGAATGCTTAAGCACAATTATTATATAGTAGTCCAAAAATATGAATTATTATTTTTTCTAGAAATACGTTTGTATAAAAAGGATCTTTCTGCTTTTCGTATTATCTTATTTTTCCCAGAAATACATTTGTAAGAAAGGATAAAGATCCTTTTTTTATTTTCCACATAAAAAATTTAAAGAGTTCAAAAGCTCAAAACGTGCGCTACATCAGATACCTACCAATAGCAATAGCAATACGTTTGACAGTTAGTATTCTATCGGGTGATTTTTTAAGAGCTTGATAACTTTTTTTTAAAAAAAACGCATAAAATTTGCAAAATCTCATCGGTTCTTTATTTGAAACGTTGAGATTGGTTCATGACATTTACTTTTGAAGATAATTTCATTTAAATGTTGACCTGCGGCTGTCCGTCTTAGGTGATCCATTCGGAGAAGTCCAATTTTGGGACAACTTTTTCGAGCATTTCGGCCTGTGGAATAGCCCGAATTTCTTCGGAAATGTTGTCTTCCAAAGCTGGAATAATAGTTGCTGGCTTATTTCTGTAGACTTTAGACTTGACGTAGCCCCACAAAAAAAAATAGTCTAAAAGGCGTTAAATCGCATGATCTTGGTGGCTAACTTACGGGTCCATTTTCTTGAGATGAATTGTTCTCCGAAGTTTTCCCTCAAAATGGCCATAGAATCGCGAGCTGTGTGGCATGTAGCGCCATCTTGTTGAAACCACATGAGTCAACATTTAAATGAAATTATCTTCAAAAAGTAAATGTCATGAACCAATCTAACGTTTCAAATAAAGAACCGATGAGATTTTGCAAATTTTATGCGTTTTTTTTTTTTAAAAAGTTATCAAGCTCTTAAAAAATCACCCGATATAAATTCTATCCTGTCGAAATGCCCCGTTATGAAACGGAGCGACCGATTGACATGATTTTAATTTTTTCTATATTCAATAAAATAGGACAGATATATGAACTACGCGGAGAGAAATATAGAACCGAGTTTGAGCAATCTTTTAATTCATATTAGTTGATGTTCACAAGTTGTTGTTGAGAATCGAGAGCTCATGTAGTCGTTGTCTAAGAGGCCTCCTAGCTAAATAAAATTACAAATAACCCGCCCGACCTCTACACAACGCCCCCATTTTCTTTCTGGGTCTCTTACCGCCCCCCTTGACACCTGCAGCGCTCACAAGGGGGCGTTATCGCCCACTTTGGGAAACACTGCTATATAGGGTAATTGTTTTGTGCCTCCTACTGAAAATTTGTATTTGCATTGCCAATATCCATAGGTTCTGGTTTATTACGATTTGATATTGCGAACCGATTATAATTTCCTGATCAGTTATAATTTCGCCTTTGATTCCCATCTCTTTGTTGATTAAAGTTTTTCTGTGAATTGAAATTTCCCTGTTGGTTATAATTTATGTTGGTTGTTTGGTTTGACATTCTAGTTTGGTTTGATCCGTTGCCACTGTTATAGTTACTACCTACATACATTCCTTGGGACATAGCCACCATTATACCTGTTTTGTGGCTTATAATTGTTATTAGTATTATTTTCATTTCTTGGGACATAGCCACCATTATATCTGTAGTGTGGCATATTATTATTATATCTAGTATAAAATGTTCTATTGTTAACGTTTCACTAAAATTTGTCCTAAGATAAGTAATTTGGTTCGGATCTTTGCTTTGTTGCCCTAGCGCTGTGAAGCCTTGATAATTATTTTGTATGCCTTATCTAGACTGTCCGGGTTTCTCCGGGGAGCTACCTTTAGTACCGTCAAAAAAAGTAATTTTCTCCAATTCTATTATGGAAGAATAAAAACGGATCATATCCAATTTTTTATATATATATATTTAGAGGTATTATTAAACTACAAAATAAAAATTATTTTATATAAAAAAAAACAAAATGGCGAAAATATCAACGATCCCGTTGATAGACTTTTTTTGCGGCGGTCAACTTCCTGACTAGGCTTCTTATCCGAAACGAAAAAAGTAAATTTCGTTTCAATCTGGACGCTTTTATCAAGTGCATGGTAGAGGCGTTTTGATAATTTCGAAAAATCGGGCATGTAGGCCGGGATTTTGTAAAAAGTGGCATTTTTACCTGCGTTTTTCGAGATCAAAATACTTAAAGAACTGTCAAAATGCTATTTTTCTCGGAAAAGCGCTCTATTACGCACTTGAGTATAAAATTATCTATAAAATACGATTAAGTTCAAGTAAATCGGTTAAATAATTCGCTCGCAATTTTGACGGCCGGATGAAAAAAGTTAGTTTTGAGGAAACGATCCTCTAAGTTCTCCGGTTGTATAGACTGCAGCATAAAGTGCAATGGTTCTCGAGCCTATTTCTTCAAAAATATTTGGAGTAAACCAATGACTATATTGGGACTATATTTTTGAATGGTTTTTCAATTGATTAGAGGGAAAAATATTTTTTTAATTTTTTGAAAATTCTAAAGGTATCCCCCTTAAATGATTTCAGCGCTATCCCATTAACTTCATACGTTGAAAAATGTAAATCATTATGCGCTAATATTCACTTATGTACATAGTTTGTTCCTAATTTTATTTATTTTAAAATAATAACTTTCTATTGTTGAGTCGAGACTGATGGTTTTCAACTCATCAATAAGTTCCCCTGAAATTTTTATTTCTCCGCATTTGCTCATAAGCATTGGTTTCAATGTTTCCCAATCACTACCTTGTCCATATCTATGAATTATTTTCCTTGGTTGTCGTACGCATCTTCCTTTCAAATAACTGAATAAAACTTTTTGATTATTTGCATCAAAATTTAATATTGTGAGTAATATGTCTTCAATATGCCTAACAAAATCCGTTAAATAGTTCGGATCTCGGCGGTCAAATTCTGTAATTCCATTAATAGTTTAAAATTAGTTTAAAAAAATGGTATGGTGGGTGCTTCCATTTTGAGAGAATTTTATTTCAAGTGAAAATAAAAAAATGTTCGTATTTGTTTTGATTCAACTTTGTTTTGTGTAAGAAGTTCCTACGGTATATTTTTTGTGATCTTGTACGGTTGGAGATTTACTGTTTACTCTTGTAGTGAAGAAACCTATTCAACAGTTTCAAAACTATTTTAGTCGAGACACATTAAAAATTGTATCGTTACAGTTTAGGAGTCACTGTTTTAGTGAAACATTATTATTTGTTTTCAATTTTGCAACACTGTATACACACGATGGAGGATGGAGTGATGTGTTCACACAAGTGGGGAAAGCTCTCTGTTCGCGAAACACCGCCTTTACAGGGTTGCGTTCTGGGTTTTGGACACGCGACGTAAAAACCGCCTAGAATGAAAGATTACTAACTGCTTGGAAGAGAGACCCCCTATTTGATGACGACCATGGCAAGCGAAATAAGGACTACGATGTGAAGGCATGCACCTGGAACGTCCGGTCCCTTAATTGGTAGGGTGCCGCTGCCCAGCTGGTTGATGTCCTCGTTAGAGTGAAGGCTGACATCACCGCCGTCCCAGAAATGCGATGGACGGGTTGAGGACTGAGACGAGTAGACCCTTGTGGCATGTACTACATTGGCCACATAAAGGAGCACAAGTTTGGAGTGGGATTCGTGGTGGGAGAGAGACTCCATCGCCGAGTATTATCATTCACTCCGGTGAATGAACGTCTAGCCACAACCCGAATCAAAGCGAGGTTCTTCAACATATCGCTGATTTGCGCACACGTCTCGACGGAAGAGAAGGACGATGTGACCAAAGATGCCTTCTATGAGCGCTTGAACCGCGCCTATGAGCTGCCCTCACCACGATGTCAAAATCGGGCTTGCCGACTTCAACGCCAGGGTGGGCAAGGAAAGTATCTTTGGCGCAACACTCGGTAAATTCAGCCTCCACAAGGAAACATCCCCAAATAGGGTTGAAGCTGATCGACTTCGCCGGGGCCCGAAATATGGTAGACTCCAGCATAAGAAGATTCATCAAGCTACCTGGCTGTCTCCGGATCGAAAAACCACCAACTATATCGATCCTGTTGTGATAGACGGAAGACACGTCTCCAGTGTTTTAGATGTTCGTGCGCTTTGAGGTCCTAACATCGACTCGGACCACTATCTTGTTGCAGCCAAGAGTCGCACCCGCCTCTGTGCAGCAAAAAACGCACGCCAACAAACACAAGGAAGGTTCGACGTCGAGAAGCTGCAATCACAACAGACTACCGAACGATTTTCTACTCGACTTGCACTCCTGCTCTCTGAGAGCACTCGTCAACACCTCGGTATAAGGGAACTGTGGGACGCAATTTCAAATTCCTTACGTACAGCTGCAACCGAAACCATTGGTTTTCGGAAAATGCAAAAGAACGGCTGGTACGACGAGGAGTGCCGTGTTGCAGCGGAGAGAAAACAGGCTGCCTACCTCGCAACGTTACGATCGACCACAACACGTGCGGGATGGGATAGATACCGAGAGTTGAAGAGGGAAGCGTGACTCATTTGCAGACAGAAAAAGAAAGAGAAGTGCGTGAGTATGAAAAGCTTGATAAGCTGGCCGACAGGGGTAATGCTCGAAAATTTTACGAAAAGATGCGGCGGCTAACTGAAGGTTTCAAGACCGGAGCATACTCTTGTAGAACGCCAAAAGTGATTTAGAGCATACCAAAATTATGGAGGGAACACGTCCCCAGCCTGCTGAATGGCAGAGAACGCACAACGCCAGGAGAAGGCGAACCCGGTTCCCCAATGGATGACGATGGAGCAGACGTTCTACTGCCCGACCATGAACAAGTTCGAATAACAATTACCCGTCTGAAGAACAACAAAGCAGGGGGGCCGACAGATTGCCGGAGCATGCACCAGCTTCTTTGTAAAATATGGTCGGACGAAAGCATGCCCAACGATTGGAATTTAAGTGTGCGCTACCCAATCCAAAAAAAAAAACACCCTACAATCTGCGCCAACTACCATGGGATAAGTCTCCTCAGCGTTTGTGTGAAAGGTTAAAGCCCACCGTCAACAAACTGATTGGACCTTATCAGTGTGACTTTAGACCTGGCAAATAAATAACTGACTAGATATTTACCATTCGCTAACTCTTGAAAAAGTCCCGTGAGAGGAGAATCAACACATACCACCTCTTCGTCGAGAGCTGCCTTCACCGGAGCTGCCGCTGCCGCGGTGTCTGAATTTGGTATCCCCGCAAACCTAATACGGCTGTGTAAACTGACGTTGAGTAACACCAAAAGCTCCGTCAGGATCGGGAAGGATCTCTCCGAGCCGTTCGATACCAAACGAGGTTTCACACAAGGCGACTTTTTCACTCTGCTGCTGGAGAAAATATTTTGAGCTGCAGAACTGAATCGAGCAGGTACAATCTTTTAAAAGAGTGACAGCTGCTGGCGTACGCCGATAATATTGATATCATCGGTCTCAACACCCGCGCCGATAGTTCTGCTTTCTCCAGACTGGATAAGGAAGCAAAACAAATGGATTTGGCAGTGAACGAGGGCAAGACGAAACATCTCCTGTCATCAAACAAACAGTCGTCGCACTCGCGACTTGGCTCTCACATCACTGTTGACAGTAATAACTTCGAAGTTGTAGATAATTTCGTCTATCTTGGAACCAGTGTAAACACCACCAACAATGTCAGCTTGGAAATCGAACGCAGAATAACTGTTGCCAACAGGTGTTACTTCAGACTGAGCAGGCAATTGAGAAGTAAAGTCCTCTCTCGACGAACAAAAACCAAATTCTATAAGTCACTCATAATTCCCGTCCTGCTGTATGGTGCAGAGACTAGGACGTTGACGACAACTGATGAGTTTTTGAGAGAAAAGTTCGGGCAAAGATTTATGGTCCTTTGCACGTTGGCCACGGCGAGTATCGCATTCGATGGAACTATGAGCTGTATGAGATATACGACGCCATTGACATATTTCAGCGAATTAAAAGAAAGCGGCTACGCTGGCTAGGTCATGTTGCCCGAATGGACGAAAACACTCCAGCTCTGAAAGTATTCGACGCCGTACCCGCCGGGGGAAGCAGAGGAAGAGGAAGACCTCCACTCCGTTGGTAGAACCAAGTGGAGAAGGACCTGGCTTCGCTTGGAATATTCAATTGGCGTCACATAGCGAAAAGAAGAAACGACTGGCGCGCTGTTGTTAATTCGGCTATAATTGCGTAAGCGGTGTCTATGCCAAAAAAGAAGAAGAATAAGTATGAAACGAATGTTGGTAGCGAATTGAACCTGTTGTCCCTTTTTCCATCCTCTTTGTTAAGTGGGTTGGTGTACAGACTCGATGCGATGGTGTGGTATGTTGTCCTGTGTGGTGAAGTGTGAGTGTGGTGTCAGCGGTTGTGATGTATGGTGAAGTATTTTTTTAGGGTGCGCCAGTTTTCCCCGAGGTATTTAACAAATTTTTCCAGCTAAAACGAGCAACAAGTTTAGTTGCAACAACAAATACAGAAAACTGTCAAGAAGCACCATGATGGTCAAAGGCGTTAAAAACCCAAACACTACGTAATGAAAATCATAGTAGGGTACTACCATCACAGCAGTCGTCTCCATCGAGCACCGAGGAGAACTGTTTAAACTCAGGGCCTTAATAGACAACGGATCACAACGATCATTTATAGCGTCTAAGGCACAAAATATGCTACAACTGCCTACAAAATTAGCCAATTTTGAAATTATTGGAATGGACTGAGGAGTAGTTTAAAACTCTTATAAAATCTGCGCCATTACCCTAATTCCCCCCCAAGCGGATAAGCGGATTCCAGCAAAAGCGATTGTCTTACCGCAATTAACAAATACGCTTTCAAGCTATTACATAGAAAGCAGACATTGGGACAAATTTTCACACCTTAAACTAACAGATGCCAGCTACAACACCCTAACTCAGATAGATCTTCTATTAGGCAGCGATCTCAAACCACAGATAATTATCGAAGGTATTGAGTAAATTGCAAAAACACTTATGGCACAATAAACTATTTTTTGTTGGGTCCTAACTGCGGAACCAGTTTCCACGATGACAACTGAAGTTGAGGAAATCTCCAACGAATATCTCAATTCGCAATTAAGAAAATTTTGGGAGTTAGAGGACTACCTCACCTCAAATAAAACCACTCCGTTTAGAAAGTGGTTCCAGTTCACAAGCAATTTAAACGATATCTCACAGATATAAATCCCAAGCTGGGTTAACTATTCCTCCAAATACAATTCGAATTACACGGTTTTTTTGATGCCTCTGAGAAGGTGCATTGTTCCACTATCTATTTGTGCGCGAGTTAATTTATTTAGTCGTTAGGAATAAAATAAATATATAATTTTAAGTCAGCCAATGAGATTGGTTCTGACTGATCCTTTATTTGTATAATATTTCACCGTATACATATGTACTTCAATATTGAATGTCTTACACTTAAACTGTACAAGTGTTACAAGTGGTAACTTGTTACTCGGCAGTCGGTAATGATAAAGTGACCTCGAGGCTATTGTTCCAGTTGCTATATACAGTACCTGTCCAATAAATTACGAACGAACAAAAAAATTATCCGGAGTTCTAACTTTAATAATTAATAAAAACATAAATATTTGGCGTATTTAAAAAAAAAAAAATAATTTTTTATATGCTATATACATTAAACTTAAATTATCATATTTTTGTATTGAATCATATTCAATATTATTAAATTATATTGAAAATATTAAATTTTTGTTTTCGTTCGTAATTTATTGGACAAGTACTGTATATGGGCTATGCTTATCGCTGCTCATACTATTGAGATGCTGGTAGTTTACTAGTAAATAACTATTTGGGTTGTTATTGTTTGTTGTACTGATAGTGCGCTTCTATTGTTCTAAGATAAAGTTGTTTTTATGATTTTTCTTTAATGTTTACTGCAACATAAGGTTGTGGTTAAAGGTTAAAGTATTAACTCTCCCCTCTCTTGTGAAAAATAGATCTTCTGATCTATACATGAGTCTTGAGTAGATGAGTCATTCCTACACGTTCTATGGTAGCGTTGTAGTTTCTCAGATATACAGTTTTATTAATATTTGACCAAGTATCCTCTGGGTAGCCTAAGAACATCACCTAAAAACACCCCCCATGAAAGGAAGCAACAAGCCTCGGATGAGAGACCCCCCTTCTGATGACGACCATGCCAAACGAAATAAGGACTACGATTTGAGGGCATGCACCTGGAATGTCCGGACCCTTAATTGGGAAGGTGCCGCTGCCCAGCTGGTTGATGTCCTCGCGAAAATAAAGGCTGACATCATCCCCGTCCAAGAAATGCGATGGACAGGACAAGGACAGAGACGAATAGGTCCTTGTGACGTTTACTACAGTGGCCATATAAAGGAGCGAAAGTTTGGTGTTGGATTCGTGGTGGGAGAGAGACTCCGTCGCCGAGTACAATCATTCACTCCGGTGAATGAACGTCTAGCCACAATCCGCATCAAAGCGAGGTTCTTCAACATATCGCTGCTTTGCGCCCACGCCCCGACGGAAGAGAAGGACGAGGTGACCAAAAATGCCTTCTATGAGCGCTTGGAGTGCGCTTATGAGAGCTGCCCCCGCCACGATGTCAAAATTGTGCTAGGCGACTTTAACGCCAAGGTGGGCAAAGAAGGTATCTTTGGCACTACGGTCGGTAAATTCAGCCTCCACGACGAAAGTTCCCCAAATGGGTTGAGGCTGATTGACTTCGCCGGGGCCCGAAATATGGTTATCTGTAGTAGTAGATCCCAGCATAAAAACATTCATCAAGCTACGTGGCTGTCTCCGGATCGAAAAACTACCAACCAGATTGTTCATGTTGTGATAGACGGAAGACACGTCTCCAGTGTTTTAGATGTGCGTGCCCTTTGAGGTCCTAACATCGACTCGGACCACTATCTTGTTGCAGCCAAGATTCGCACCCGCCTCTGTGCAGAAAAACACACGCCAACAAACACAAGGAACGATTTTCTACTCAGCTTGCACTCCTGCTCTCTGAGAGCACTCGTCAACAACTCGGTATAAGGGAACTGTGGGACGGCATTTCAAATTCCTTACGTACAGCTGCAACCGAAGCCATTGGTATTCGGAAAGTGCAAAAGAACAGCTGATACGACGAGGAGTGCCGTGTCGCAGCGGAGAGAAAACAGGCTGCCTACCTCGCAACGTTACGATCGACCACAACACGTGCGGGATGGGATAGATACCGAGAGTTGGAAAGGGAAGCGAGACGCATTTGTAGACAGAAAAACGAAAGAGGCTGAAATGAGGCAGTACGAAGAGCTTGATAAGCTGGTCGACAGGGGTAATGCTCGAAAATTCTACGAGAAAATGCGGCGGCTTACAGAAGGTTTCAAGACCGGAGCATACTCTTGTAGAACCCCCAAAAGGTGATCTAGTCACCGATGCCCAGAGCATACTTAAATTATGGAGGGAACACTTCTCCAGCCTGCTGAATGGCAGTGAACGTGCAACGCCAGGAGAACGCGAACCAGGTTCCGCAATCGATGACGATGGAGCAGACGTTCCATTGCCCGACCATGAAGAAGTTCGAATAGCAATTGCCCGCCTGACGAACTGCAAAGCGGCAGGGGCCGACGGATTGCCGGCCGAGCTATTCAAACACGGCGGCGAAGAACTGATAAGGAGCATGCATGAGCTTCTTTGTAAAATATGGTCGGACGAAAGCATGCCCAACGATTGGAATTTAAGTGTGCTATGCCCAATCCATATAAAAGGAGACCCCACAATCTGCGCCAACTACCGTGGGATTAGCCTCCTCAACATCGCATATAAGGTTCTATGGTGCGTATTGTGTGATAGATTAAAGCCCACCGTCAACAAACTGATTGGACCTTATCTGTGTGGCTTCAGACCTGGAAAATCAACAACCGACCAGATATTCACCATGCGCCAAATCTTGGAAAAGAGCCGTGAAAGAAGAATCGACACACACCACCTCTTCGTTGATTTCAAACCTGCTTTCGACAGCACGAAAAGGAGCTGCCTTTATGCCGCGATGTCTGAATTTGGTATCCCCGCAAAACTAATACGGCTGTGTAAACTGACGTTGAGTAACACCAAAAGCTCCGTCAGGATCGGGAAGGACCTCTCCGAGCCGTTCGATACCAAACGAGGTTTCTGACAAGGCGATTCCCTATCGTGTGACTTTTTCAACCTGCTTCTGGAGACAATAGTTCGAGCTGCAGAACTAAATAGAGAAGGTACCATCTTCTATAAGAGCGTACAGCTGCTACCGTATGCCGATGGTATTGATATCATCGGCCTTAACACCCGCGCCGTTAGTTCTGCTTTCTCCAGGCTGGACAAGGAAGCACAGAAAATGGGTCTGGCAGTGAACGAGGGCAAGACGAAATATCTCCTGTCATCAAACAAAGAGTCGTCGCACTCGCGACTTGGCTCTCACGTCACTGTTGACAGTCATAACTTTGAAGTTGTAGATAATTTCGTCTATTTAGGAACCAGCATTAACACCATCAACAGTGTCGACTTGGAAATCCAACGCAGAATAACTGTTGCCAACAGGTGCTACTTCGGTACTGAGTAGGCAATTGAAAAGTAAAGTCCTCTCTCGACGAACAAAAGCCAAACTCTATAAGTCGGTCATAATTCCCGCCCTGCTGTATGGTGCAGAGGCTTGGGCGATGAGAACAACCGATGAGTCGACGTTACGAGTTTTTGAGAGAAAAGTCCGGCGAAAGATTTATGGTCCTTTGCGCATTGGCCACGGCGAATATCGCATTCGATGGAACGATGAGCTGTACGAGATATGCGACGACATTGACATAGTTCAGCGAATTAAAAGACAGCGGCTACGCTGGCTAAGTCATGTTGCCCGAAAGGACGAAAACACGCCAGCTATGAAAGTATTCGACGCAGTAACCGCGGGAAGAAGCAGAGAAAGAGGAAGACCTCCGCTCCGTTGGAAGACCAATTGGAGAAGGACCTGACTTTGCTTGAAATATCCAATTGGCGCCACGTAGCGAAAAGAAGAAACGACTGGCGCGCTGTTGTTAACTCGGCTATAATCGCGTAAGCGGTGTCTACTCCAATTAAGAAGAAGAAGATGTACATGCGTGTCTGCATATTCGAGTATGTCAATAACCGGTATACTAGTTGGTTTAGGATTGTTTTAATGTTTGTTACTATTATAAGGAATACGTTCTTTAACTCTCTCCTGTGTTAAAATGAAATGTCCTCATTTCCAAACATCTAGGCTTGAAGTCGCCTTATAATAATTAATTATTGTATGTGTTTGATTAATTTTTTGTCTTTATTATTTATACCTTTTTATATTATATAGTAAATAATTATTTTTGCATGTTTCTTATGATGCTTTCTTTTCTCTTAAAATGTAGTTTTTAGTTAGCGTCAATTTTCTAAAATTCAACACCATTTTCCTTTTTGGCTTGCCTTGTTTTGGGTGCCTTTTTTTGGAATTATTGGCTGTGTTTGTGGAAATTTTCACTTTTCGTAAGTGTTTGTTCTCTTTACAAATGCTAAAATTTCTAGTTAGTCGAATTACATCTTTTTATATTTGGCCAATAGCAAGTTTCTAGTATCTCTAATGTATTATTTTTTGCGTTTCTATGTGCTCTTTCATTCGTATGTTTAACTACATTTCTCTATCCTCTTCACTCGTAATGTCCTTTAATAGATTTTGACAAAAAACCGTTTTTTCTACATATATTAAATGGAGAGTTTATAATATCATGAATTTCATACCAGGTTTCTAGTGTAGTGTGAAATGAGGTCGTGATATTAGGTTTGATAATTTTCGTTAGTGTATCTATCAAGTCTTGTGGTGTGACGTAATTAACATAAAATCTCTCGTGGTTTGCAAAAATTGTTGCTCTTTCTAATGCATTTTGTTCACATTTTTTTATCACAATTTTTGTTTTAAATTGGTTCAGTGGAGCGCTGAATCTTTAATTCTGATTGACGCGGATGATTCCTGCGAGTGTATTAAGTCGTTCGTAGCTTCTCTCCTCGTAGGTAGAGTGTTAAAGGTTTCGTTATGGATGCAAATCCTTTCATAAATTTTCTATAATATGAGGTCATTCCCAAGAAAGATCTTAAGTCTTTCAAATTTGTAGGGTTTTGAACCTATCTATAGCTTCTATTTCTCCTGGATCTACTGTAATTCTACCGTTTTTAATTATATGTCCTAAAATATCTGTGTGTCTTTGAAAATATTTTGACTTTTCATCCGAGATTTTCATGTTGGCTGCGTATAAAGTGTGTATTATATTAGTGATATCTTTCATATGTTGTTCAGGGTTAGCTGAATATATTAGGACATCATCTATGTACACGTATGCGCATACTCCTATGAAGGGTCTGAGGATATCGTCAACGAAAGATCGACGGTGCGGCGGCTTACACAAAGTTTCAAGACCGGAGCATACTCTTGTAGAACCCCCAATGGTGATCTAGTGACCGATGCCCAGAGCATACTTAAATTATGAAGGAAGCACTTTTCCTGCCTGCTGAATGGGAGTGAGCGCACAACGCCATGAGAAGGCGAACCCGATTCCCCAATCGATGACGATGCGGCAGATGTTCCACTGCCCGACCATGAAGATGTTCGAATAGCAATCACTCGTCTGAAGAACAGCAAAGCGGCGGGGGCCGATGGATTACAGACAAGGCGACTCTCTATTGTGCGACCTCTTCAACCTTTTGCTGGAGAAAACAATTCGAGCTGCAGAACTTAATCGAACAGGTACAATCTTTTATAAGAGTGTACAGCTGCTGGCGTATGCCGTTAATATTGATGTCATCGGCCTCAACACTCGCGCCGTTAGTTCTGCTTTCTCCAGATTGGAGAAGGAACCAAAGCAAATGGATTTGGCAGTGAACGAGGGCAAGACGAAATATCTCCTGTCATCAAACAAACAGTCGTCGCACTCGTGACTTGGCACTCACGTCACTGTTGACAGTCATAACTTTGAAGTTGTAGATAGTTTTGTATATTTGGGAACCAGTGTAAACACCAAAAACAATGTCAGCCTGGAAATTCAACGCAGGATAACCCTTGCCAATAGGTGCTACTTTGGATTAAGTAGGCAACTGAGAAGTAAAGTCCTCTCTCGTCGAAAAAAACCATACTCTATAAGTCACTCATAATTACCGTCCTGATATATGTTGCAGAGGCTTGGGCGATGACAACAACTGGTGAGTCGACGTTGCGAGTTTTTGAGAGAAAAGTTCGGCGAAAGATTTATGGTCTTTTGCGCGTTGGCCATAGCGAATATCGTATTCGATGGAACTATGAGCTGTATGAGAAATACGACGACATTGACATAGTTCAGCGAATTAAAAGAAAGCGGCTACGCTGGATGGTCATGTTGTCCGAATGGACGAAAACTCTCCAGCTCTGAAAGTACTCCATGCAGTTCCCGCCGGGGGTAGCAGAGGAGGAAGAAGACCTCTACTCCGTTGGAAGGATCAGGGGGAAAAGGACCTGGCGTAAGCGGTGTCTACGCCAATAAAGAAGAAGAAGTATACACACGATTAAATTTTTGTTTTACACTATTATGCGGTAATTTTTACACATTGCTATGTATTTTATTACTTACTCTAAAAAATATTTGATATATTTTATAATATACACTAGCAGATCCGGTCACACGTTGCTGTGGCAAAATTTTTTGTTATATTACATGAACAAAATTTTCATGCTATTGAATTTGGTAAGAGTTAGTACAAAAGAATTACTTTAAAAATATTTGTTTTTTTATTTAAATTTCTAACAAATAGTTTTAAATATTTAAGAAAAATATTCAATATTTTGAATTATCAATAATTTTAATCTCAATTTAATTTAGCTTTAATTGGTGCACAATATTTTTGGTTAATCCGTTTTTAGCTAACACAAATAGATTCGGCGGGATTCCTACATGTGAACATGCAACGTATATGTAGTTCATGAGAAAACCATGGCTTTTACAAATCTAAATCACAAAAGAACATTTTTGGCCTTGAGATTTATTTATCGTCATTGCAAAAGCTAAACGAAATTCTTCTGAAGGGTATCGTAGTATCCGATGGTATCATTGGAATACGTAGCAACAGGACCACTTCACCTTTAAATTTTTTAGATAATATGGTTCCTTCAAGAATATTTCCGGTGATCTTTTTGATAGCCAAACTCGCACCATTGCATAATCGAGGTGGATTCAAATTCCGCAGATGTAATAGGTGAAGCATTCTTTAATCGAAGATTATGTGGTGGCATTCCGGGTATATCAAGTGAATTTAAAATTTCAATTGGAACCCTTGCACTTTCATTTTCATTAAGAACAGTAAAGATTGATTTAAAAGACTTCAGATCGCATGGTAACAACTGTTGTATTTGAAAGTTAATTTCGTCAACATCAACATTTTTGGCTGACAAAATAGCCCGCTCACTGAGCCAGTTATGATTCATGTAATTACTCTGTATATTCGGAAAAATACTCTGAATCCATTAATTTTTTTCCTCAAGAACAGCGCATAAGTTATTTGGCAGTTTAATGCTGTTGAAACGCTTGAGGTCCCATTTTTTCTGTGGCATTCGACTTAGAATAATAATTTCAACGTTTAAATATTAAAAAAAACTCAAAACATGCTATTATAACACATTGAAATTGAGGAGTGCAAAATAATTTTTAATAGAAGTTGAATAAAAATAATTAAAATAAAAATATTTCCACAATTATTAAAAAATTATGGGGAGCTTTTTATAATATTTTCATTAATACTACTATATAGCATATTTTCCTAAGTGCTCACGTAAAATATCGTCGAGTGCACTTTGAAAAATTGATGGTGCATTTTTGAGACCGAATGGTAGTCTCGTGAATTCGTATTTTCTATTTTATGAAAACCACTTTTAAGGTCTATCTCGGAAATTTACTTTTTCTTAGTTCTGAAAGTACGTTACTGATGTCGGGTATGGGATAACGATCAGGAATGGTGACGGTATTGAGTTTCCTGTAATCATTAGCGAATCGATATTTTTTCTTTCCTGAAGCGTCAATTTTCCTTGGTACTATCCATACCGGAGAGTTATAAGGAGACCTTATGTTATTATCAAGAAGTTCCTGTATTTGTTTTACAACTTCATCTGTCAGGGAAATAGGATATGGGTAATACTACGCCGAATATATTTTCCTTTTGGTTGTAGTTCTAATTTCACCTTTTACGATGGTTGTGAATGTAAGCTTTTCGTTTGAGTCAGCAAATAAAGTTGAGTATTGTCTTTTTAAATTTCGATATGAAATTTTTCTTGTTCAGTCATGTGTTCTCTTCTGATGCCAATATTATTTAAGGAATTTGCAGATTGCTGTTTTATTTTAATTGTATAGTTATTGCAAATAGTCACATAATTTTCTTTCGTATGAATGATGGCGGATAGTTCCTTTAAGCTATCATTCCCTAATATTACGTCGAAGGATTTTGAAGGTGGCAATAAAAAGAATTTTGTATTGAAATCGTTTTGTTTAACCTTAGAACACACACCCAGAAAATACCACGTAAACACACACCCGGGATACGTTTGTACCCGGGACCTTATTTTTCTGTTTTTTTAATGCTTATTCAACCGATTTCTATGATTTTTTTGTTTTGAAATGTATATTTTAATATGTAACAAGTATCTTGTCTTTTGTTTCATTCGAATATTCCTACTGGTTCCAGCGATATGGGCAAACAAAGTCAGGACATGCAACAGTGGATTTTTGTTTTTGTTGTTGTCCTGATAAATGCAAAACAAAATAATATAATTTATAATAATATACTTGTAGAGTAACAACGAATACACATTTTGGTTTTTATTTCATTGAAATATTCTACCTGGTTCAAAAGATATGTGCAAAAAAGTCGCGCAAGGTATGGGTACGTAGGTAGCAAATACACTGGTATAACTGGGTTTTGTATTTTATATTCAGCTGCAAGGGTTGTTTTCACACGAGGTGTTGTTATAAATGCTGCCTGTTGATATTTTCATTATTGTTTTCGTGCTCAAAAGTGTAAGAAGTGAAAATAAATATAACTGAAACTATAAATAACTAGATACGAAATGACTTCAAGAAGAAACGAATATTTATCAAGTGCAGCATATAGAAGGTAAAAAATGTAAAATAAGCAGCAATGTAAACATATACTATTTTTTTTTATTATGCAGGCTAACTGAGGAACAGCGAGAATCATATATACAATCTTTATTTGATGAAATTTGTGACGAAGACGCTCCCTATGACTTTGACTCAGAAAATGAAGAAGAAATTCAAATCAATGACATTGAAATTGCTGATGACGATGCTGAAGTTTCGCAAAGTGCCGCAGAAGTATTACCTGATTATGCGGACTATGAGGATGATGAAGAAGAAGAAGTAGAAGAAAATAATGAATTACCTGCTAGTGTCGAAAAATTTGTTACACGTGTTGGTACTGAGTGGATGAAAGAACCAAATGTAAGTCGTCAGGTACTCAGACAAAATATTATAAGAGAACGTTCTGGACCAGCTAGATGCACTGAAATGTTGTCAATAGAGCCAATATTCAAATGTTTCATTAACGTTGTAATGGCTGATATAATTATGCGCCACACAAATAAGTTAGCAAAAGAAACTTACAATGCTTACAACAATGCGCATCCAAACACAACTCCTAAGTCATGGACGCCTGTGTCAATAACAGAGCTGTATGCATTTTTTGGCATACTTATTATGACTGGTGCGAACCATGGCAATGGAGAACATGTTCGAGATTTATGGAGCGTCAAAAACTATCCTTTATATCGCGCCACAATGGGAGTCAACCGTTTCTGTTCGATATTGCGGTTCCTAAGATTTGACGATAAAAACACTCGTGCAACACCCTTGACAAAGCAGCACCGATCAGTGAGTTGTGGACGATGATGAACAATAATCTTGCTGCACATTACAAGCCCAGCTCATGCTTGACGATTGATGAACAATTATTTCCTTACCGTGGACGAACACGGTTTACGCAGTACATACCGTCAAAACCTGCTAAATATGGTGTCAAGGTTTGGTGGATTTGCGATGCCACAAATGCATATCCACTGCATGGACAAATATATACTGGCCAAGCAAAAATTGGCAGGGAAACGAACCAAGGCGAACGAGTGGTGAAGGATTTGTCTGCCAAATACCAAGGAAGTGGCCGAAACATTACAATGGACAATTTGTTTACGACCTTGCCAGTTGTAGAACTGCTTCTCACCTGGAAACTCACGATCGTTGGAACTTGAAGCAGAACAAAAACAGGAGAATTGGTTCAACGACATTTGGCTTCAAAAATAATGTGACAATGTGCTCGTATGTTTCCAAAAAAAATAAAGCAGTAATTTTGCTTTCGATCATGCATAATGATGCTGAAATAGCTGACAGTGGGAAACCTGAAATTTTTGAAATAATTGAATATTATGATCGTACCAAAGGTGGTGTTGATCGAATGGACCAAATGTTTGCGGAATATCCAACACAAAGACAAACAAAACGATGGCCACTAGCGATGTTCTTCAACATGTTGGATATTATAGCTCTTGCACCCTACATTGTCTACGATTTGAATAACCCTATGTTGCCTTGGAGAACAAACAACAAGCGTAAGCAGATCCTGCGCAGCTTGGCTGAAGCATTGTGTATGCCCATTATTGAAGCCAGAGCCATAAATCGTCAAGTGACGCGAAATTTTTCGACTAAAATTGCTATTGAAGCATATTTCAACCGACCGGTGGAATCAATGGTGTCAACAGCACCATCAACATCTGCCGCAGCGCGCACCCCAAAACCTGTGTCCGGATCTTGCTATTTATGTTACACACAAGAGGAAAAACGCCGTAGAAAAACCAGAAAGCTGTGCGCCAAATGTAAGAAGCCAATGTGTCTTGAACATTCGGTCACATCAACAAATTGCTCTATTTGCCATGATTTTCCTTAGATATAAGATGCATTTTTATAATAAAAGTCAATAATATAATGTGTGAAATGAATATTTTTTATTTTTCAAATAAAAAAATAATATAAAAAATGTTTTGTTTTGATCATTATGATAATTTTTACTATTGGGGTACAAACGTATCCCGGGTGTGTGTTTACGTAGAGTAAGTTTGGGTATTGTGATATGGGTATAAGTTTTTCTACTATTACTTAAAATTTCATAAACTAATACTTACAAAAATTATGCAATACTATTCCTTGCTTCATTGCGCAATATATCTCAAAGGGATATTTCGGTATCTCAAGTACTTTGAAAGATAACTCAATTAAACTATAGATGGTCGAAAAAGCGACTTCGCCAAAATGTATGGGTAATGTGATATACTATGTCAGGTAAAATGATATACTATATCACATTACCTATAAGCTTTCCTTAAAAAAATAAAATAAGAACGAATTGCTAAATAATACATTTATTAAAAACAAAAAAGCGACATTTTGTATTGTTGTAATATAATTCATTAAGAATAAAAAAAAAACATGACTATTCAAGTATGTACATAGAAACAATCAAGGATTGAAAAAAATGTGTACTGTTTTTAATTTTAAAATGTTTGGCAGGACTCGCAAACAAATATTGCTTGACGCTTAGGGAGACGTTTGCCCAAACTAAGTCGCATAGCAAACATGGTACCCAAGCAATACTTCCTTTATCCGTCTCAAAGTTTTTGTTGCAAAAAGCGCACGCAGTATCCTTACTAGGTGGTGTTTCCGCCCAACATTCCTCATCTGAACTGGGAAAAGATGCAAGCTTTTTTCCGACTCGCTCGAAGTAGTTTCCCTAGTTTTGGTTGCCCGTTGTGTTTTGGTTTTGGTTTTACGTGAATGCGGTATGTCTTTTACATTTCCTTTTTTCTTGCGCTTCTCAACATTTTTGATGCTTTCCTCCAAAAGCGCTTTATATGGTGATGTTGTTAACACTGTCGATTCTGATCGTTTGCCTCTGGAGCTGGTAGACAGTTTTAGCTTAGGTGGTTGGGATATCTGCCAAGGTGTGACGAAATTTTTCATCGCTGCCTACTTGTGCTGGCCACTGGTTCTTCTAAAAATATATCTTCTATAGGTTGAGTATCTTTCAGCGGATTTTCTTGGCGTTGCTCCATAAAATCACTTTCCTGGAAAATATTTTTATCAAAGGGATAGATGCCAGTGCATTTGAACCCATTAATTGCTATCTGTGCCGTTTGAACTTTCAGATAAGTCTTTGAAAACAGCTCAACTACATCAAATTGTGTCACCTTTGTGACCCATAAATGCTTTATCTAAGGGTTGCATTTTGTGTGTACAATGAGGTGGCAATGATAAGATAATGACGCCATTTTGACGAGCCTTATCCAAAACATCAACATTTCGCGTATGACTGTAGTGGTGATCTAAAATAAGCAAGATTGGGTTCTCCTTTGATGGATTAGTGAATCGCAAAAAGTGATCAAACCACGTGGTAAATATTGGTATTTGTATCCATCCCGATATGTGACAAGCAGAATCGGAACCAGGGGGAGCATGTTTCATTAAAAGCGGAGAGAGATTTTTTCTTGGAAAAATGAAAAATGGTGGAACAAAGGCTCCTCCTGCGCTCATGCAGCTTATAACTGTTATGAGAGATCCTCTTTCTGCTGAAGTCATGCAACCAATTTGCCTTTTGCCTTTTGCTGCTAAAATTTTTGGCTGCTTACTTTGCACGATAGACACTCCTGTCTCATCAACATTCCATATTCTAGTTGCAGAAAATTTATGCTTCTCAAACTCCTGCTCCAATAAATTATAGAACTTGCTCACATTTTCCACATTGAATCCTTTGATTCTCTCGATTGAGGTACCTGTGGCAGAGCGTAAACTTATTTCCGTTTTATGTCTATTTAGAAAGCTACGCAACCAATCTTTTCCAGCGCATTCCCTGATTATGGAAAATGGGTTCTCAATATTATTTCGCTTTGCTAATTGAAATGCAAGCGAAAGCACATCACTTCGAGTGAGCCCCCAAAACTTTGCCTCCATTTCTCTCAAATATCTTACCAGCTTATATATCTTATCGCTGCGGGCAGCTCTTTGCAAGGTTGCAAATGGGACACCATACGTTTTCGATGCCAGAAGTATTCCCATCTTTTCGGCTCTTACAGCCTGTATGGCTTTTTTCATGTTTTCTGCATTCCACTTACGAATTTCCCCCCTTTCTTCGGCATTGCGAAAACTATAATTTAAGAAGAGTATTACTTTTACCTACAAGATACGTTGTATGATATTATGTTTGTTTAATATGATATACTATATCACAATGGACAACATTGGCTTAATCACATTAGCCAAACTCGAGTTTGAAATAATAAAATATTTGTTTCACAAAAAAATATTTATTTGGGCTAAAAATTACCTGAATTACGGTTAATTATATTAACGAAAAGATCAAGAAAAAATTACTAGAATTCTAAAATATGAATTAAACTCTGAATAATCCTTTGTCGAAACGCCCGTTGAAATAATGGTGACCGCACTACTATAAACTTTTTGGCACACTGAGAGCAAACGAAGTGTTCAGTAGCACGCGCAGCTTTCCAGCAACAGTTTTTTACAGTTGCTTTTGTATTATCGGAAAGATTCATGTCAAAACATGAATAGTTTACGAAATATGCTGGCATATCACATTGCACACCCATATCACAATACCCCAACTTACTCTTTATAATGTGTTTGGAAGGCTGTACCTCCTGAACCAATGGTCCGATCTGGTTCAAATTTTAAATTTGAACTCAAAACTAAATAATCTTCCTAGATAGCGGTTTAGAGGTATAGCGGTTCAAAAGTTACAACACTTCAAAGTTGAAAGTGGATACATTTGTACCCGAGTGTGTGTTCTGGGGTTAAATAAATTTACCATTGTATAGTGAGTTATCTTAACATTACCTGCTATTGAATTTACGTAGAATATATATTTATTAGGAATGGGTTTTTGAACATGTTTTGGTTGTATGTAATTTCTGTTCTAGCCAGTATCGATAAGGAATTTGAGCAATTTACCGATAGTTGTTCTGCACTCGAAATATGGAAGTGATGAATTGTTTAGTCTAAAAAAATGTACGTCTGTAAAGTCTTCAGATTCATTAGGAAATGTCTCGTTTATAAGCTTTGTTTTGTTCGTGTATTCAATTAATGTCTGTTCATAATTATCCTCTTCGTTTTCGATTTCTGAACTATTGATGTGAAAATTTCTTTGTAGTTTTGGTGGATTTTGATTATTGGAAAATCCACTGGTTGGTCTTTTCCCTGCGTATATCCATAGGTTGAGGTGGTGCTGCTTGGTTAGAATACCCTTTGAGGTATTTGTGGCGAGTGAAATGGTTAAGGATAACCTCGATATTGGTTAAATGTGTTGGGATGTGAACAATAGGAGAAAAATGTTGGTGAGCTTGTGTCAGGAACCTTGTCTAGTTCATCAATATTTTGCCTATATTCGCTATTAATTACTTCATCTGTACAGCTAAGTTCGTTATGTTTAGTTTGCCTGATGTGATCGGTGAGGCATACACTTCTCACATTCTTCTATTCAGAGCTTCTAATTCTGGTATTGCGTTTACTTGCTCTATAATTGGTGTATTAGCAGGAGAGGGTGCGGATGGGATATTTATTATTGGTGGACGAATAAGGTTGCTTGGGTTAGTCATTTCGATTATTTATTTGATTATATTTTTATTTTATTAATTTTGTATTGTTTTTTGGTATATTGGTATTTATTATAAGAACCGGAGGGTCTCCCGAAGGTGGTGAATCGCGGCCTTTTTAAGTATTTTTAGTTATAGCTGTATAAGCCTCTAAAATGGTTATTATTGTTTTTTTATTTCGAATTATATCCGACCACTGGAGGGTCCCCACGAAGGTGGTGAATCGCAGAGACGTTTTAAGTCAAAAAGTGGCTATGTTTGATCTCTGTAGGATTTCCCCGAAGGTGGTGAATCGCAAAGATATTTAGTTTGAATTTGATTCTAAGGACTAGAAGTTTCTTTTTTGTGTGGTGTTATTTTATATTGATTTTCAACATAATAATGGGTTGTCAAAAAAGTCTTGCGGTATTTTCGCTAGTTGGCGCTGAAAGCGTGTAGTTCTAGTTTTATTCGTCGCATGGGGTCATGCTATACCTTTTTGGAAAGCTCATTTCCCACGCTAAAACGTGTTTGATTGATTGTCGTTTCTTTTAAGTCGTTCGTGAGTTATAGCGTCGCAAACATGGTGCAAAATAAAGAGAAAATACGGCATATTTTACAGTACTACTACGATAAAGGCAAAAATGCATCTCAAGCCGCCAATAAAATTTGTGCAGTTTATGGACCCGATACAGTTTCCATTTCCACCGCACAACGATGGTTTCAACGTTTTCGTTCTAGTGTAGAGGTGGTCGAAGATGCGCCACGCTCAGGAAGGCCTGTGGTCGAAAATTGCGATAAAATCGCTGAATTGGTCGAAAGAGACCGGCATAGTAGCAGCCGTAGCATGGGTCATGAGCTGGGCATTTGCCATCAAAAATTCATTTCAATTTCAATAAAAAAAAAATTCAATAAAAATACCGAAAGACTTTTTCGACAACCCATTATTATAATTTTAGTTTATAATTGCATTTTATTTTATTATAACGATTATTTTATAGTTTTTTTTTTGGTTCGTTAGCTAAATTTGCGTTTATTTTATATTGAATCTAAATATATATTTCTTTATAAATCTATATAAGTAGTAGGATAGGAAGTTTTTTCCTTTTTTTAAAGTTTTAGTTATAACTAACTTTTATATAATTTTTCGTTTTTATTTTTTTGTGTTCAACTAAAATTTTCCGCATACACTTTTTGTGAAATGAACAACAACAACTGATAAATGACGTTTTTTTCACTTTTCACTTAATTAGTTAATTGAATTAAATCAAAATGTAATCAGAATTATAATTCTTAAAATTAACATCTTACATTAAAAAGTGCATGACTGGAAGAAGTGTCCCGTTTAATCGTTTCGTCTTTACTAAGGTTCCCCCGATGGCCACTTTCTCGCACGCTTCTATATATCTATGAGGATGTCTGAAAAAATTCTACTGCAAGCTCCTTCAGGCTGTATGATGAAGTGATTCTCCAATTCATTAGGCGCCAGTTAACTTATATTGAGTTTACTTTTTCTTTTTATTTACAATTTTATTTATCTGTGTAAACATTTTGTCAGGCACTGTACAAGTTAAGTATTTAATTTTAATTTTTATATTTTTGGAGTAATATCCAACTAGTGCAGTAAACAGCCGAATTAAAAGTGAAACTTAAATCTAAGCTTATATTATCACCAACTTAATATTTTAAGCGCCGACAGAGCGAGACGTCGGCAGCGACGCATATTGTTAGTGGCGTTCTAGTAGCGTCATTAAATTCCTTAATTGTAGTTTGATGTTCTTGTAGTGGGTAGCGGTAAAGTGGCGTGATGCGTTTGCCTAATTTTGTACCTGCATTTTTGAGTATTCTTAATCTTAGTACAGTATACTGTATAACAAAATATGTATATCGCTAACTTGTATGTCAATATGTGACTATATACTATACATCGCACATCAAATGTACTCTTAAGAAAGAGGATTTAAATAAAAATGCAGCAATTGTGCAGGAAATGCCATTGCAAACTATAGGAGTTGCTCTGTACATAAAGACTTAAAAACGAAATTGTGTCGGAATTCAAACACGTCGTAACCAAATGTTACAAACACCCCGTAATGATATTATATGTAGCAATCTCAGATAAAAATTCAAATCCTATGACTTGTAAGAATAATACTATGCAAGAAAACTATGCAAATGTAGTGAAAGGCCACAATGTACAAATGCAACTGCCCCAAATCTCCCAGTGTATGACACAATTTATGTCTGCCATGCAAAACATGATGCAAGATTTAATAAAATCACAAAATCAAATGCTGAAAAATTTATTAAGTAAGAAATGAGCATACTAAATATCTGTATATGGAATGTACCAATGCTAACGGTGTTAACCAACATAAATTAGAGATTATTCGATTTCTGTCTGAAAAAAAAAACATACATAGATGTAATGCTTATATCAGAAACTCATCTACAAATAAAAATAATTTCAATATACCGGGATTTAGACTCTATGTTACAAATCATCCGGATGGAAAAGCGCATGGTGCCACGGCAGTGTTGGTTAGAAATCAGTTAAGCCAGTGTGTACGTCCCGTACGCAAGTTAAAAAAGCGCTTAAACGTCAGGTAGAACACCCTACTGTAAATTATATAAAGAAACTGTGTCCAAATTCTAGCAAGCAAAACTCCGTTTGGAAAGCCCAAAAGTCTTTTAAGCCACCAGTAGATTCCAAGTCTACTAAGACAGTAACAGTTAAATGTTAATTTGGCACGTAGTGATGAGGAAAAGGCAAATTGCTATGCCAAATCGGGATATGATAATACATATTACTCTAAAACTGCTAATTGAGTTACCAAACATTGCTATATTCAATTTCGTGGAAAAAGTCGCAGATCTTTATGATAGATAAACCTGGGAAGACTTAACACAGCCGTCTTCCTACAGACAAATAAGTCTCTTACCCTGTATTTCTACAATATTTGAAAAAGTGTTACTATCAAAGATGACTGCTTTCTTCCACGAAAATAATATAATACCAACGCATCGATTCGGTTTTCGTGCTAAACATGACACTGAGCATAGAGATTACTGTTCAGCTATTTTTCGATATGTAGCACAGGCGATCGTTGAGGTCTAGTATGAAGGTCTTTTATGGAAATCAAAAACGTTTAACCTTACATATTGCATAAAATTTTGGAGTCATATTTAAGAACAGGAAATGTATAGTTAAAGAGCAGACTTCATATCAGAAGATCGAGCAATAAGGGCTAGTGTACCTCAGGGTAGGCTAGGCCCAACTCTGTACATAATATATACAGCAGATATTCCAAAAGTTACTAACGTATCGACATCCAATTTCGTGGATGACACAGCTCTAGTAAGCCATAACAAATGCATCAACAAAGCATCAAGAGTAGTACAGCAGCACTTAACTTTTGTCGAACAATGGATAGCCAACTGGAGTATAAATATTAATGAGCAAAAATGCAAGCATGTTACATTCTCGCTAAGAGCAGAAACGTGTCAGACAGTTAAAATAAACAATGTCCTAGTGCCCCAAGCGAGTGAAGTAACTTTCCTTGGGATTCACCTGGAGAGAAGGATCACGTGGCGAAAACATATAGCGAGTACAATAACTTGCAGGAAGTTAAGAGCAGCAAATTTAAATTGGATTTTAAGCAAAAACTCCAAACTTAGCCTAGACAACAAAGTACTTTTATATAATGCGGTCATAAAACCCATTTGGATGTATGGAAATCAACTGAGGGGTACGACCTGTTCAACTAACATTGAGATAATACAAAGGTTCCAATATAAAATGCTTAGAACAATCATGGGTCCAGCATTGTACATGCGTAATGCAACGTTTATAAAGATCCCGATATTCCTATGATAAAGAAGGAGATAGAGGACAGCAGAATGAGATATGTGTCTAAACTTCGCAAATATCCAAACCCATTGGCTAATGCCTTGGTAAATTCTTGCAATCAAACACATTTAAAAAGAAGTTGTGCACATACTCACCTTCTAGGCCACTCACACTTTCCTTTAAAGAAAAACCAAAATGCACAAATTCCGCAAATCGTTATAAACCTTTTATTTGAAAATTCACCTTAGAGTTGTTATAAAATTAGTTTTAAACAGTGGCTTAAACCTTTAAATATACATATATATAACATATGTGTATAATGATGAAAATGTTAGCAATATAACTTTAATATAAAATTAAAACTTTAAATATATAAACGCGGGTAACGAAAGGGAACCGGGATACTGCGAGGCTGCGAAAAGCGATGCTGCTTGGTCGACGTCGTATCAACGAAAAGGTGCGCGAGCCTTTCTCTTGTCCTTTTGTTCTAATTAGAACGTAGAATGTCATCGTGTTTTGGTGCATGTGCGTGTGTGTGTGTTAATGTGATTTGGTGTGGTAAAATTATGTAAATCTGATGCGACGTCGCTACTCATTTAGCCAGAAGTGATCTTCCAGCCTACTGGAGAGAACCGTTCAATCAAAAAAGCTCAACCACATTCTTTAGCTTCTGTTGTTTACATAGATTTAAAATTTGATTACTTAATGTTAGACTTTACCAAGCACATTCAATAAATAAAGAAATATTGAAAAAAAAATTAAGTATACAGGTAAAACAACTGGAAGATTACGAAATTGTTCTCCTTCATCCATAACCAAGTTATCAAATATATATTCTACTTTTACTGTTGAAGGGACCCTTCTGAACCCTACATAGGGGTGCCGACTGTTAATATATACCACAGCATCACGACGTCAGGGAGAAGCAAGTAATAGTTCACTCCTACTACAGTGATGTTTCTAGCTAAGGCCTCCTACTTCGGTGTTAGTTGCTCTTCAATAGCACTGCATCCAGATAGGGAGTCTTACTATGGTTGGGGCTCTGTTCCCAAAGCTAGGCTGCTTTTAAAATCATTTGCAGATGTGGCCAGGAACCACATTATCATTGTTATGATGGATAAAGGAGATTCCGCAAAGCCTAATGCATATGGGTGCAAGGTTTACTGACAAACGTGGCGCTGGAAGTGCTATTAAGCAATCCAGGTCTCCCCGGCATCATGCACAGAGTATGAACTCTATTAAGATCGTAGATTGCTGCAAAATGAATTTCGTGAATGTAATCCAAAATCAATTGTCGTTTCGAAAACTATAGATTCTCCTCACAAACTGACATTACAAGCTCATGTGACTTAACGTGAGATTGAGACAACTATAGGCATTAGTGAGACCAGCATACATCCAATATTGCATGAACATTTGATTGTAAAATTTGTTTGCCTTGGATCCAACACAATTTGCCATCCGCTCAAAAAAAGTGTCGTGTCAATTGGTCTAGAGGAATGAAAAAAAATACGAAAGCGGTGCATCAAAACACGTCTACAATATCGTGAATCAAGGACTTACGTACGAACCTAAAAGTACAATAAACAGCAGTCAAGCAAAACAAAATTTGGAAAAACTGGGTATGTCGTAACCATACCCCTAGGAATTTCTGTCTGCCAGTTGTCTTTCAAAAATTCGGGAAAACCAACCGCCAAATACGGATCACTCTCCTAAGCATTCGGCTTATCCTGAATATATTCCAGAATTTACTAATATTCGTAAGTCTACGACATAGCACGAGACCTTAGCAGCAAAGTCACTTCCAGGTTTTACACTCAACTGCGTTTCGTCAGAATGAGGTCACTAACATCATCAAAACTATAACATCTGAAACAGCCAGAGAAATTTCTGCGAAATGGCGATCGGAATAGTCTCCGCGGAAATTAATATGAAAAAGCGGTCCGACAGCCATAGCACATCCTGTCAAACTGTGACATATTCATTATTCACAGTAATCTACGTTTTCAATATAATATATGTAAGTAATATAGCAATTAAAGGTGCCCATCATCATCATCTTCCACCTCAGCATCTTGATTGCGACTACCAAGGGTTTCTTACTACTCACCATGGAAGGCAGCATTATTGTCATGGTTTACGTGATATTGATTTTTCCGTTGGACTTCCCTAGTAAATCTATGTGTAAATTCCTCCTGAACATTCGTAGACAACCCCGCGATACAAGTAGAAGGTAAAGGCGCCCCTTATATTGAATGTTCTACAACATTTTGATTGAGACGTCTTAGCATTTTCGATTCGATTTCGAGTCTATATCCTATAACTTATCACGACTGGAACACTTCAGACTCGAAGCACCTTACAGGCTCCGATATTCGTTAACCAATTCGCTGTATTACTGTATATTTTGTAATTTAACTTTCACATGAAAACACATTCGTCGAAATATTTTTTTTAAGGTATATTAAAATTATGAACAAAGTCTTACTATTTCGCTCATAGTAGTACTGTGAATAACTACAACATTTTTGAGCACCATCACAGGGCAGTTAAAGCAAGAAATAGTTTACTCGATGTGTTTTTTGTTGGCGAGTGTTTGGAAAGTTTAAATTTTCTGAAGGAAGCTGCTAGTTTTTCTCAAGGTGTCGATTCATCGACAAGCTCCGCTTATTCTTGAAAAATGAAACTTCAAATGCGCTAAGTCGCTTAATACAAAAGCATCCAAAACAAAACAAACCAAAACTGGGATATTTGACTCCAACGCTACCGTTTTGGGCCTACATTGAAATCCGCTTAGTAAAGAGCTATTTTTAAAGAGCAAATGTAAGATTCACAGACATTACCAAAAAAGAGTAGTATTTTTTGTGACGTAGCAAGACTATAGAGTCTTTCTACGATAGGTATTTTTGCGCTAGTCGTTTCTTGAATTCCGAAGTAGCCTTTGTGGAGTAATATGGGTGATTGCGCCGGTAAATGTGGAAATACATAGATGAAAGCAGCTTTCTGCGTAAAATTTGTTCTGTCCATTTTTGCTGTTACTTGCATTCTAAATATTTTAAGCGGCACATTTTAATTGTTTAATGCCTATGCCAAGATTCGATGATATTACTACTTAAGATTTTTTCTCTAATTCAGAAAAACAATACTCGTGGAGTAAATTCCAAATATTAAAACCACCCGGCGAAGATATTTGTACATAACACAACATCTTAGTCCTACTTGCCAGAGGATCAGATTTTCGCATACATTATTTCAAAAATGTAGTGGAAATATAACCATTTGGAATATTTTGTAAATATTGTTCATTACTTAGTATAATGTTTTGAATAATATTATTGTGCCTCAATGGTTCTCGATTTTTATATATATACTTTTTTTCTAAATTATATTAAAAAGGTTGATTTAAAATTGTATACAATATACGGATGAAAATGAGCTTCATTGCAATCTTACAGGTGGAGAGGAAAAGCAATAAATATGCAATAAACTTATAATTCGAAAATATTCTTGAAAATTTAAATTATGTATCTTTTATTTTCCTTCTAGATGTTAATGCAAACCAGTATAAATTCATTATTTCCACTTATCTGAGAACTTTTTTTACTTAAGTTAAAAATAAAATCGGGCTTACCTTTAAATATGGGAGCAATTTTAAAAACCCCCAGACCTCCGATTGTTAGCATTTGTCCCAGCGCTAATTCCATAAAAAACATTGGTATCCCAGCCAATATTAGAGTCAAGAAATACGGTATAAGGAAAGCCCCTCCCCCATTTTTGTAGCATAGATATGGAAACCGCCAAACATTTCCTAGTCCGATAGCAAGACCCACAACAGATAATATGAAGTCTAGCTTTGATGACCAGGAACCACGTTCCGGTAAGCCATTATGGTTTCGCATCTAATTTAGAAAGATTTAGTGAAATTACTATTGTAAATTCTATAACATTAAATTTCAAAATCAATCCGAACCAAGTAAGGAGGGCTATATTCGGGTGCAACCGAACATTTTATACTCTTGCAATAACCAAAGCCAGGAAATACCTTAAAATGTAAAACGTCAACCAGAGGTTTGGAATCTAAACAATTTTATATACACATACATATACTCTATTCGGATTAGTTAGATGTACCTCGAATACAATCATAAATTCAGCCGGATGTTCGAAAATCCTGATATTAGTTATAATTATGTGGGTGGTATTTTCATTGAGATAAATAAAAAATATATATATATATATATATATGGGGGCTCAAGGAAGTATTCAACCGACTTAATCCATTTTTGATGCACAGAATAACTCTTATAATTATTATTGGAAGATGGAGTGATGTGTAGAAGTGCACGCAAGTGGGGAAAGTTCTCTGATCGTCATTCACTTGGGAGTGGCCAGAACCGATTCTTTTACATATGGCTCAAGCAGCTCAAGACTTCCGGTCTTTGCCCAAGTACCCTCTGTGTAGCCTAAGAACACCCGTTTGGAGGCGAGCTAAAGTGAGAAGGCGAAATATCCCCTACACAGGGTTGTGCACTGGGTTTGGGACCCGCCACGTAAAAAAGCCCCCAATGAAAAGATATCAACTGCCTCGGTAGAAAGACCCCCCTTTTGATGACGACCATGGCAAATGAAATAAGAACTACGATTTGAGGGCATGCACCTGGAACGTCCGCTCCCTTAATTTTTTTTTTTTAATTTTGTAAAATTCGACAAACACTACTGAGGTCGACTGACATAAACAGCTTATTTGTATTTGTTTTTATTTATCTTCCATATAAACGGGAGATGAGAGGTGAAAATGAAGAATTTCCGATACTTTCTTGACTGGGTGTACATGTGGGGTTTGTACCCGCACGCTTATATGTTAACTTCCTTTTTAAAATGAAACTCGGATACTACGGTTTAATATTATTTTAGAACAGTTTAAAACGTAAAACTTTTATTAGTTAATGAAAATAATCCGTCATCTTCATTATAAAAATTGAACCATGGTTTTATAAATTCTGCACAAGTGTCGTTTGACTTGGACCTTCAGCTACGCCAACTTTTTTAATTTCATAGGTATTATTAGCTTTGACTTCAGTAATTTGGTATGAACCTAAATACTTTGACTTCAATTTGAGACTAAATCATTTACTGAATATTGGTAAGCTTCTTTGCGTCTAGGATTGTATGTCTTATTGTTTCAGTTTGAATCTTTAATATTTATTCTTTTGCATGTTGTCGTCATTTCTTCTTCGATAAGTTGTTTGATGTTCATGTCGTTAGCTGCAGGTATTTTAACGCCAGTAATTCAAACGGTGTCATGTGAATACTTCTGTTGTATGTGGAATTTCTGTTTGTGAAGTTGTACAACTTCTTGGATCATTCTGGCTCAGTTTCGTTAAAATATTAATAGCAATCGTATTCAGTCGCTCTATTTGACCATTGGCACGAGGCAAGCCAGTCTTTATTTTAACATGATTAATGTTCTCGTCCTCACAATAACACCGAAAGTCGTCAAACGTGAAATCTGATCCACGGTCTGTAACAATTTGTTTTGGATTTCCGAATGTTGTACTTTGTATTCTCAGACGGCTGATAGATCCATTGAAGAGGTCGTCTTTGTTGGGTATAAACAAACGAATTTTGTGAACGATTCAATCATGGCGAACATGTATATGTTTATAAAGTTTATTGCTTGACTCTAGTGGACCAAGAAAATCTATGTGATACGTGTAAAGAGGACTGTTATGAAGCGAATGCAACTCACCTTACTTTTTACCCAAATTTCTGTTTGACAAAATGCATTTATATTTTTTCTTCAAGCTTTGGAATAAAAAATGTGTAACTATTTGGTGAAGAATACTATCTTTTTCAAAATAGTCATTGTAGCTCTTTATTTTTGTAGAATTTGTTTTATCGTGTTCAATTCTTCGTCGCGAGTAAACAAGAAACTTATTATAGCTTATCATCATTAGGCTAAGGGCGTCAACGTGCCTCATTCGATTTCCAGATCGATGTTCTACCTGACAATCGTATTCTTGGAGAAAAAGGCTCCATCGCGCTATTCTAGTACCTATTCAAATATTTTTTCTCAAGTGTTTTTGTTAAAGCGTTACAATCAGTTATTAGTTATTAGTAAATACACTCGAAAATTTTTCAGCGCTTCTTTTACAGCCAATATCTTTAATTCGTAACTGGAATATTTACATTCAGCATCAGAACTATTTTTGCTCATGTATATATAGGATGTAATTGGTTGTCGTCTGAGAGTTTTTGTACTAATAAGTCACAATAGCCTTCAGCGAAAGTGTCTGTATCGTTTTTTTGCTCAGAATTTTCTTCAGTATGTTGCAGTTATTTCGTCGTCATTAATTTTATATTTCTTACCTTGCTTAGTCAGATTAGATAATAATTTAGAAATAAACGCAAATAAAGATACAAACTTTCAAAAGTATCCGGCTACACCCAGAAAGATTTGTAATTATTTTAAATTTTTCGGCAATGGGTACTTAACTAAAGCTTTGATTTTACTTAGACATGGTGAAATTTTTTGATTTTCAATCACGTGACCCAGTTCGCTTTTTTAAAAATTAACATTTTTTCCAATTATTTACAAGTCCATATTATTTACATTGATTCAACACTTCTCCTAAATTACGCACAGCATAATTTGTATTCATTGCTGGTACAATAATGTCATCAATGTAGGGAAGTGATACTCCTCTATGCATCAAATCACGGTAAATTGCATTTACATGCCTTTGGAAAACACCGCGAGAGTTCGACAAGCCAAATGGAACTTTTAAAAACTGTCCGCCATGTGTAACGAATGACGTGTAGTTGCGGCTAGATACAGACACAGGCACATGAAAAATCCATAGTTTAAGTCAATTGTGCTAAATATATTTGTATTTTGCCATCGGTCTAGCTGGTCTTTAATCAAAGGTAATGGAAATCAATCTTTTACAAACACTTTGTTCAATTGTCTATAATCAACACACAATCTTGGACCACTGTTTCTTTTTTCACTAAAACCACAGCACTACTAAAATCAGAATTTTCAATCATGCCGTCTTTGAGCCACTGATCTAGTCTACGTGGTCTAAGCGATAGTGGCGTTTCATCACTTAAAACAGTATTAATTTGCACATTTGTTGATTCACACACCAGTTTACGCACTTTTTCTTTCGCTTCCCCACTATTTGTTTCATCGATATCAAATTTATCTACTAATGAGTCCACTTTCATCATAGCAAAAACGTCTTCAACTTTTTCGCAAGGAATTTTCTGAATATAAAGTCCATCTCGACCATGCGCCAAATCTTGGAAAAGACCCGTGAAAGGAGAATCGACATACACCACCTCTTCGTCGATTTCAAAGCTGCTTTCGACAGCACGAAAAGGAGCTGCCTTTATGCCGCGATGTCTGAATTTGGTATCCCCGGTAAAACTACGATGTCGTAAACTGACGTTGAGCCAACACCGTGCTCCGCTTCAGATCGGGAAGGACCTTCCGAGCCGTTCGATACCAACGAGGTTTGTGACAAGGCGATTCCTGTCAAAAGGACTTTTTTCAACCTGCTTTTGGTGGCGCCAGTTCGAGCCGCAGAACCAAATAGAAGGTACCATTTTCTTATAAGAGTGTATACGTTATGTATGCCGATGATATTGATATCATCGGCTCAACACTCCTGCGCCGAGTTCTGCTTTCCAGGCTGGACAAGGGAAGCACAGAAAATGGTCTGGGCAGTGAATCGAGGGCTCTTCCTGATAATAAATAAATAGTCGTCGCATTCGCGACTTGGCACTCAATGCTGA
Organism: Bactrocera tryoni; assembly: GCF_016617805.1. NCBI lineage: Eukaryota > Metazoa > Arthropoda > Insecta > Diptera > Tephritidae > Bactrocera > Bactrocera tryoni. The sequence goes on from NW_024395824.1 coordinate 6,357,667, forward strand.
CAGTCATAACTTTCGAAGTCGAATGGCCTTTGCCCGACCAAACCAGCGTAAAACACCACCAACAATGTCAGCCTAGAAATCCAACGCAGGATAACTCTTGCCAACAGGTGCTACTTCGGACTGAGTAGGCAATTGAGAAGCAAAGTCCTCTCTCGACAAACAAAAACCAAACTTTATAAGTCACTCATAATTCCCGTCCTGCTGTATGGTGCAGAGTCTTGGACGATGTCAACAACGGATGAGTCGACGTTGCGAGTTTTCGAGAGAAAAGTTCTGCGAAAGATTTATGGTCCTTTGCGCGTTAGCCACGGCGAATACCGCATTCGATGGAACGATGAGCTGTACGAGATATACGACGACATCGACATAGTTCAGCGAATTAAAAGACAGCGGCTACGCTGGCTAGGTCATGTTGTCCGGATGGACGAAAACACTCCAGCTCTGAAAATATTCGACGCAGTACCCGCCGGGAAGCAGAGGAAGAGGGAAGACCTCCACTCCGTTGGAAGGACCAAAGTGGAGAAGGACCTGGCTTCGCTTGGAATATCCAATTGGCGCCACGTAGCGAGAAGAAGAAACGACTGGCGCGCTGTTGTTAACTCGGCTATAATCGCTTAAGCGGTTTCTACGCCAATTAAGAAGAAAGGCCATCTCGATTTATTTGTACTATATATATCTGCTTGTAAGCAAAAATCTTCCCCGATCACCACGTCAATGTCAATTAACTTTGAAGGTACTACCAAAAAATTTGAACAAAAAACTTGATTGTCTATTCTTGTGTTAATACTAAGTTCCCCAATTGGTTTTATATTATTACAAGGCTTACGTTCACCAAAAACCTATTAGACAAATGTTTGTTTCTTTTAACAGAGGTTCGCGTAGCGACTTTAAGATATTAATGATAAACATTTCCTTTTTGATTTAACTTTGCACTCTGAGCTTTTGTGCCCTTTTTTACCACAATTATAACAAATTATATTTTTACTGTCATACTTAGCTAATTTATTTTCGAATAAATTCACTTCTATACTTTCTTTGTTATTTTTCCGAATAAATTCATACACTTTTAGTTTTTCTTTAAAGTGTTTCAAATCGAATGCACTATCTTTGAAATAAATAGTTAGCCAAACCTCGTAGATATATTTTTGCAAAAATTAATTTTTGAAATTCGTCCTACCCCATTAAAATAGAAGTTTCTTCGAATTCGCTTAACCACACTTCGACATCGATTTTATCGCTACCATCAAACCAACGAATAGAGTTTTCTATGACATGAAAGTTCATTGAAATACGAGACATTTGTGGCGCTTCAGAAAACGTTTTTTCTGTTGTTTCCCCTATTCTGAACATTGTACGCTTACCGTCGTTTCTGTCCGTCATATTTCTTGCATCACGTTTGCTTTCAGCATTTCTCCTTTATTCCTCCCGTTGTTGACATTGAAATGAGATGCTACTTGCGACAGCGTCGGCAAAACTGCGCATAACATCACCATGGTCACCGTCGTCGTTGTCTTCGGAATCTTCGTCAACACATTCGTCGTCGTCGTTGCTTGCTATTGCGCTTAGCAACGTTGCGCTTTGCAAATTTCAGTTTCAAGCCGCGGAACCTCTCAAACTGTTTTCTATGCAGATAATTTTCTGTGTATAGCGATAGTTAATGACCTTATCACAAAGCACGTAAACGAATTTTCCACTAAACGTCATCAATAACAACCAAAATGCATTCTCAACATGTAAGCTACAAACATCTGGCAATGGAATAATCACCTGCGATAACCACCGTCGCATTTCAACAATAACAAACAAGTGATAACATACACCGAATTTCAACAAAGAAATGGGAAGCAGATAATAACTAATTCATCTCATTAACAACAAACAAGTTGAATCCAGATAACAACAGTCACATCTCACTAGTATAAATAGCAGTAAGATCTCATATTAAAAACAGTTTTTAAAAATATCAATAATGGCACGCATTTCGGCGTACCAATAAAAATATAATATATTTTAAACTCATATCGTGAAAACGATATTAACTCGCTCGTCGTTTTCAAATCTAGTAAATTCCCGTAAGCGTATTCTGTTCAGTCAATCTCCTTCTGTTTCGAAAATGAATTTTTGTAGAGCCATTATGCATTCTTTTCGGCATGTTCTCAGCTTTTGACGAACAAATTCGAATTTCTGCAAACTCGCCATGGCTGTATAATTTCATTGCGTCACTTTATTTGATTTAAATTTTCAGCTTTATGTTTATATTTTTTTAACATTTTCACTTCGTAATGATGGGAAACTTATCATTTTTTCTTTGGTTGAGCCCCCAAAATATGTGGGGTTTGTACCGACACGCTTGTATGTATGTAAACTTCCTTTTTAAAATGAAACTCGGATAGTGTTGTTTAATTATATTTTAGAACAGTTTAAAACGTTCAAATATTATTAGTTAATGGAAATTGTTTTTCTATAAAAAGTAAAACGATTAAATAATTAAATTAACAGTTGGAAAAATACTTCGCTTTATGTCGTCACAGGGGTACGGCTAAGCGTTCTGTCGTCAAGTCGTCGTCTATCTTTTGGATTTTCTGGCTCGGAGTCTATTGTTCGAAACTTCTTTCACCAAAACCAAAGGGGTTCCGTGCTGTTCAAACCCCACATGTACATTACCCTGTATCTATATTGATTAGGTTTACAGCGCTATTCTGATGCCTTCACAAAAATCACCACCCTCACTAGGGTGGGTCTATTCCGGACTTTTTTCGATTCGGGATTTCTAATAGTGCGGAAAAGTTGCCTTAGTACTTTCTGATTCCAATGCAACTTTTTGTTTTGAGATCGGATTGCATCTTCAACCCCAACTCCGGCCTTGAAATTTCGGAAATTCGCCTAAAATCGTGAAATTGTCTACCTAGCGCCTGAAATACGCATCTCATGGCAAAATGTATCAAGCAAAAGTAATTTGTCACGTCATTTGCTACCGAAATGGTGTATGTGATCATGGCCGTAGGATGAACCGTTCCCGAGAAACGAGCGAAAAGGCGTCGCGCCACAGCGCAAAGTGAAAATTGTTGCAGCTCTCAGCTAACCTGTATTGGTCACCCAGAACCCACCGCGTGGAGGTGGCAGCTCATCGGGTTCCTCCCAAGCCCAACCCAACCAACCAACCATATGTCAGGCTTGTTTTAGTCTGAATCTGTGTCAAATTTATTGATAAAATCAGATTTTGTACTAAACTTTGGCACTTGTTGCCTAGATTTCAGTGTAGAGCGTATAAAACGATCACGAGATTGGGGGCCAATAACTTTAGAAGATGCCTCTGTCACCAGTTTGACGGTTCTCTCGACTGCCACGGTGTGAGAGGGGAATTCACTACATTTCCATACCTCTGCAGTGTCTCCCGACAACCCTTTTATGAATTGTTTGTTAGAAACTGAACAAAGAACTGGTGGAACAGCCAAGGTAATAGTCTTCCAGTTAATCACATCGTAATAATTATTAGCTTTGAAATTTTGGAAGAGCAAAGAATGGATGAATCGACAACCTTGCGCAGTTTAGCAGGTAAGTATCTCGACCTTTGAATTGCAGCATAGAGATGGCGCGACCCATCTTTGATTGAACTGTTGAATCTTATTGAGAACCACAAAGGGGGAGAAACTGTAAGTATGTACTTGACCAAAATCTTAATTTCCGTTGTTGGTTTGTCAGTAGAAATGTATAATCACAGAATTCTATTTGCACAGGTGAGCCAGCTAGATTTGCACATGTTACCTGGATGCATCGACGCTAAATCTGAGGAACATTGACCGGAAGTAACAGCTTCTGATAATTTATAGAGATAATCTTGATCTGTGCTAAGTTGGGTCGGATTAATAACCTCAGAAGGTAATTGGCAGGATGGAAAACTTTCAAATTTGACAACAGGCAACTTCTCACAATCAGGGAGCAGTTTACCTATGTCGCCAGAGAATGTATTTGGACTCTTTGAGACACCATCTGTGTGTTCGAAAAGAGCACAAAATGGAAGTTCGTTGAAATGTAGAAGACAAACACTGTAATGGCCTACTTATTCTTTCTTCTAGTTTCCGAATGATTCCACCTTTCCAACCTGTGTTCGTGTTGGTGCCATCAGCACCGACAACTTCTAGATGTTCCACATCAACTGAATTGTTTTGTAACTGTTGCCTTATGGCTTGCGTCTCATCCTCAGCAGACCCGGAAGGAGAGGTGACGTGGCCAAAGTAATGACAACCACATTCCGGTATAAGAGAAATATGTTCCTCTTTGACAGAGTCGCGGTAGTACTTTTCACCTTTGCTGACTTGTGTAAGTGTATTGTCTTTCCGGCCGTCAAAATACAGCCCATATACAGAGTCAATACTTTCGGTGTTTTGGAGCTTAACTCCAACACTTTTTTTTGGCCGACTAATCTTGCATTTGTCAGTAACAAAGCTAGCCTCTGAACGGTCACGTGTTCTAGTTGATACTTTTCTGGTAAGTGTTGATGTTGAATGACGTTTTGAAAGCTTTTCTTTACGTTCATTTTTCTTTGTAATCTTTTTTGTTTCAGGTAGATCAACACTTCCAATGCGACCAATTCTTCTGGTTCTCTGGTCCAAGAGAAATGGTTGTTCATTGATAGGAACTTTCCTTTCCTTTGGACAAGTGCAAGAAGAAAAATAAATGCATTTGCAAGCAGCGATGTCAAATAATTTTCCGGCAGAAGAGACAAAGTCGTCTCTTTTAGAGCTCAAACCTATTGGGTTCCTTAAAAACATTTGTTTAAGAGTCAGAAATTTCGTATGGTATGTGGTGAGCATTTGTACAACTCTGGTGTGTGAAACTATCGGAATAGGTGACTTTTTGGAAGTATTTTCAACCTCTTTTGCTACTATTTCTGTAACCTCTTTACTCCTAGGTTCATAGTTGTCACCTCGGAGTCGCCCTATACGAAATCTTTTAAACTGATAACACAAAAGAACATCCTGGTAAGTAGGTAACTGGGACTAAGAGAGATTGTACGGATATATGCCAAAAACAGGAAATTTCTGTCGTAATTTAAATTAAGATACAGACATTTTGAGTTCTGTGTTCTGTTGAGAGAATATAAGTGATAGCACTCGGCGAAATCAACGACAAGAGTGAAGGAACTCGATGAAAAAATATTTATGTGGAGACCAGTCCGAACGAGTCCTTTGGCGTGGGTGAATGAATGTGAGTGATAGCACTCGACGAAATCAACGTCAAGAAGTGTGGCCGCAAGCCGATTTTCACCTTGAGCTGTGGCGCGCCGCATTTTCGCTCGTATCTTGGGAATGGTTCGTCCTACGGCCATGATCACTTATACCATTTCGGTAGAAAATGATGTGCCATGGGATGCGTATTTCAGGCGCTAGGCAGACAATTTCACGATTTTAGGCAAATTTCTGAAATTTTAAGGCCGGAGTTGGGGTAGAAGATGCAATCCGATCTCAAAACAAAAAGTTGCATTGGAATCAGGAAGTACTAAAGCAACTTTTTCGCACTATCAGAAATCCCGAATCGAAAAAAGTCCGGAATCGACCCACCCTAACCCTCACTATTGTGAGGTTTTGTTATCTGTGAGATTTTCCGCATGCTGACGTGATTTCAAAAGCTCAAATGCTCACAATTTTGTGATGTCTGAAAGCAAACCCTTCAGTGCGAAATCGGTTGTATTTGTATTGTTAATTTCAATATTTTTAAAGAAATTTGCTATTATTTTATTGAAATAGAATGGAGGAACTGTTCAAAGAGGTTATCTTTTATAAATATGAGTATTTGTTTATTACAATAAATATGTAACGTAAGGTCTTTGAACATTTTACTTCCTTTTAATTATTAATTCGGACAAGATGTTTTTTGTAAATATGTATGTATGTATGTATTTAATACATGTGCAAATCAAAATATAATATTAATGTTTGAATAATATGCTGTAATGCTGCAGCTGCTCCAAAGTTGTTGTTTCACATTTTGAAATCCTGAAAATAAATGAAATTATTATATATGTATGTATGTACCAAACATAATTCATTTGTGAAATTACTTACTTTTCATGGTTGTCCATTTCTTTATTTTATCTTGTTTGTTTTTGTAAAGCCGCTGGTTCACAACAGAGAGCTTTTCTCCTCATATGGTGAGATTTTTGTGATTTTCTCTTGTGAGGTTTGAGTAAGAATGGCCTCACAAAATAAACCTCACAACATACCTTACAAAATTTTCCTCACAAACCAGTTATGAGGTTTTCTCAGAATATGGCTGTAAACCTCAGAAACAAGTTGTGTGGCTTTCTCAGATTCTGTTAGGTGATACATACATACAACCCTTAAGTGAACAAAACTATTATATGTACTCTGTAGCAACTTGTTGCAAGAGTATAAAAATATCGGCATGGCATAGTATTGAAAAGAGCTCAATTATAATTTGAGATGATTTTGTAATAGCTCACAAATATTGTCCTTGCAATGCGCACACAATAATGCAAACCATAAAACAATTAAAGAGAATAGTGCTGTAAGAAAAAATTAATGCCTTTTGCAAAAATGTATTGAAGATTGCTGAATAAACGAAATAGGCTGTATAGATAGTAGAATGAACTCGTAATACTGTGTTTGAATTTATTAGCGGAAACGAGTATAAGTAATTTACCTGTAAATTTAAATTAATTTTGACAAACCTATGTTAAACTTTGAAAGTAAAAAAAGCTGCCAACTTTAGTTTTCATAAAATTGCTATTCCCATTTTCTCAGGAGAGTACGCTTGGTAGCAAACTTTTAAAAACTTGTTTGAGCAACATGTAGTAGTTTTTCAAAATGTTTCGGACACCTACGAAATCGTGATTATCGGGTGATTTTTTAAGAGCTTGATAACTTTTTTTTAAAAAAAAACGCATAAAATTTGCAAAATCTCATCGGTTCTTTATTTGAAACGTTAGATTGGTTCATGACATTTACTTTTTGAAGATGATTTCATTTAAATGTTGACCGCGGCTGCGTCTTAGGTGGTCCATTCGGAAAGTCCAATTTTGGGCAACTTTTTCGAGCATTTCGGCCGGAATAGCCCGAATTTCTTCGGAAATGTTGTCTTCCAAAGCTGGAATAGTTGCTGGTTTATTTCTGTAGACTTTAGACTTGACGTAGCCCCACAAAAAATAGTCTAAAGGCGTTAAATCGCATGATCTTGGTGGCCAACTTACGGGTCCATTTCTTGAGATGAATTGTTCTCCGAAGTTTTCCCTCAAAATGGCCATAGAATCGCGAGCTGTGTGGCATGTAGCGCCATCTTGTTGAAACCACATATCAAGCTCTTAAAAAATCACCCGATATAAATGTCCCTTCAACCTCAACGAATTTTTATATCTCCTGGAACCTTCTTAATGAAAAATTTACAAATAGAAAGTTACTAGCAAACATTTACTATATCAGATTAATTTTAGATGCGTCGGTGATGACTGACCAATAAGACGACAAGATGATTTTAAGTACAAAAGTGTTGCAAAGTCTCCTTTGCTGTTGGTCGCCTTGTCGTGGCGAAGGGGCTTAAGTAAGAGTAAAGAAACGCACTCTACTCTTACGAACTAAGAGGGACACCTCATAATTCCCACAATAGTGATATGGATGAATAAACCCTAGGTTTTACGCCCATCTCCTATTGTGGAAGTATGAGGATACCCGCACCAACACCACCCCAAGGGGTTGAGGTACCCGTGCCGATGGCTGAATGGTCAGCGGGCGGTAATAAATAGCTGATCGTGAACGGTCCCCTCCGATGCTCGTGCGAGGTCGGAGGTATAAATGCCTTCTCTACGCATATCGGCTCTGCGGACGAGTGACCAACCCTTTCCGGCTTACTCGTGGGACCAACAATGAACGTAACCTATAACACAACAACAACTACAACAATAGGAACCAAATTGTCGACAACAGCGGCGACAAAGGACATGACTTACAGGAATCCTATTACGGAATCCGAAGTGGGCGAATTACTCGCCTCCAGCCAGGAGACGAGTAAGAGTACTGCCGGACATACCAGTCAAAGTATACCGGTAGATATAGCAGTGAAAACAGCAAATATAAGGGAGGAAGCGTCCACCTCCAAAGCTGCCATGAGTATCAAGCAAAGTGCACTGGCGGCTAAAGGGCAAAACAAAAAGAAACGCAAGAAATCCCAGAATCAGCTGAGGAAAAAACGATACCAGAGGGCAGTCTTCTTACTGGGAAAGATAGCCAAAGACCAGGCAGCCGGTACCCCAGTTGATGAGGCAGAAACAAAGCGCCTCAAATTAATAGTAGACGAATATGAAAGCTTCCTGAAAAGGAAGCAATCAGAACCTCTAGAAGAGAGCGACCAAGAGAGCAATTCACAAAAACGGAATCGCTCTATCACAGAAATACAAGAAACTCTGCACATAAAACCTGAAGGTGATGAAGGTGAACACAGCAGTACAACAACAAGGCAAGGCATTTCTGCGATGTAGCCAGGGATAGCCTGAGAGTGGCCATCATAGACGGAAATTCCTCTTCTCCGAGCAAAATACAGGAAAGATGGGTGGAGATCGACGTGAGATTGTCGAGTATGGTGCTAAGCTCTGTAGTCGACAATCTTGGGGGTCCTCACCCGGAGTTTGACCCCTCTGAGACCCTCAGGGGTACAGGGTCATCAAGTGCGCGGACCAGGTCTCGCTAGATTTCCTGACGGGTAGTGTTGCCAAAATCAGCAACGTCTTTGAAGGCCACCAATTGAGGCTTATACCCGCCAGGGACATACCGAACATAGCTCCAGTATAAACAATAGAGGTGAGTCACTCTTGCAGTATATTCTGAATAGCAATCTAAGTATATGGAACAAGGGCGATAAGTCAACCTTTATTTTCCCAAGCTCTGACACAGACAGTCTCGTTGTGGATAACTGAAGGGTATCTGCTGAGCCTTCCATGTCGGATCACTCATGGATACTCTTCAGCATCTCCGAGAAATACCGAAGTCCTCTCACATATCGGAACAATAGAAGAAAAGCATTGGAAAAACTTACTAGCATAGCAACAAAAACGCCTTGAAAAGGAAGGCAATAAGAGTATTAGTAATCCTCAGGAACTAGATTCAGAAGTAGAGAAGTTGGAAAAAATCGTAACCACAACTTTCAATAAATCCACACCGTTAACAGTTCTGAAAAAGAGAAAGTATCTTCTTTGGTGGAACAGTGAACTCAAGAATTTGAGAACACAACTAAGGAAAGCTTCCAATGAGAGTTTTAGAACCAAAATCTGGCAGCCATATAAAGTTATTTTGAAAAGATTCAAAAAAGCAGTCGGGAAAGCTAGAAACGACTCATGGTGATCTTTCTGCACATAGATAGAAAGTTGCAGAAATACCGCAAGGCTGGGCAAATGCTATCCAAAGATCATACTAATACTGCCTACATTAGGGCGGAGGGAAGTGATTGGACCTCCTCGGCAAAAGATTCTCTGGAGGCACTAATTACAACGGACCATAAATAGTTTTGCACCATTTAAAGCGGCAGGTCCTGACGGGACTATGCCCATAATGCTGCAAATCTGGTAGAACCAATGGTTCAAAGGCTTAAAAATACTTGTATATACAAAGCAAGCATTCAACTATCTTACATCCCAAGAAGTTGGAAAAGAAGTAAAATTGTGTTCCTTCTAAAACCTGGCAGAAGAACACACGAGAATGCCATGGATTTCAGACCTATAAGCCTTACCTCCTTTACGCTGAAGGTACTAGAAAGGCTAATAGACTTACATGTAAGAACAATAATGGCGGATAAGTTATCGAAGTCTCAACATGCGTACATAAAGGTCCGATCAACCGAAACTGCCCTTCACGAGGTGATAAGTGTAATTGAAAAATCACTACACCACAAATAATACACCATAGCTGCTTTTCTTGACATAGAGGGCGCCTTCAATAACATAGAAGTAAATACTATAATTAATTCACTGACACATGGTGGCATAGATGACACTGTGTGCAGATGGATACTATCGATGCTTGAGAATAGGAAGATTATAGCTTCAAACGGCGCTGCAACACAAACAAGCTATGTGAGTAGAGGAACGCCTCAATGGGGGCTCCTCTCTCCGCTTCTATTGGTTGCAGCGCTGTACGAAATACTACTCCAACTAAACGGTGGAGAATTGAAAGCAGTAGCGTATGCAGACGATATAATTGTTGTTGGTTTCATGCATAACAGCCTTCAGCAGTCCAGCGAGATTATGGAAAGAGCACTTCGTAGGTTAAACCTATGGGCTAAAAACAATGGTCTAGGAGTTAACCCGAACAAGAACAAGGAGTGATGCTATTCACTAGCAGAACCAAAATACCTCAGTTTCAACTTCCGGTACTAAACGGTACAAGCACTAACTCTATCCCCCACAGCTAAATACTTGGGGGTGGAGATAGACACTCAAACTGTCCTAGAAAATAAATATAGAAAAAAGAATAAACAAAGCATTATGCATGGCCTACTATACTTGTAAGAAAATCGTCAACAAGAATTGAGACGCCTTAAACCAAAACATAATCATGTGGATGTATACGGCTGTCATAAGACCTATACTTACATATGGAGCTCTGGTATGGTGGCCAGCGCTAAACAAACAATACAATATTAGAAAATTAAATGGAATACAAAGAGCAGCATGTGCGGGTGTTACTGGTGCAATCAGGTCTTGTCCGACTGATGCGCTCAATGTGGTCCTGCATCAACTACCCATGGACTTTTATATTCACAAACAGCCTTTTGCGGCGATAAGAATAAAAGAATAGGGTGGTTGGAATCAGCAGAACTACTGACATAGTGTAAACCTAAACAAGCTCACCATTAATAAATCAGACTACATTCTCCTAAAGCTGCATTTCAATAGACACTTCCAGGTGAGGATACCATCTAGACGAGAATGGAGAACAGGTTCAATAGGAAAGGAGGATACCATCCCAGTCTATACCGACGGGTCCAAAATGAACTGCGGAGTAGGCTCGGTGGTATTCTCCGCTGATCTAGGCGAAATGCCTATATACGTCTACCGAACTCGGCTAGCATCTTCCAAGCAGAAGTAGGCATAGGAAAAGCCTGCGAAGTTCTGTTAAAAAACCACGGGAATATACATAAAGCAACTATATTTACGGATAGCCAGGCGGCGCTCCTGGCATTGTCTTCACCCATGACAAGTTCCAGTATGGTTCACAACTGCAAGAAAGCACTAAGCTCAATAAAAGGCAAGCTCCAACTAAACTTGATCTGGGTTCCCGGTCACAGGAACATTTTCGGTAACAAAAAAGCAGACGAGTTGGCAAAGGCAGGAGCTTTCCTCAACGAATCCGAGGCTGAGCTAATACTAAGCCCGCTAGGATCGATCAAAGGAGAGATCAATATACAATTTCAACAAGTTGCAAATAACAAATGGAAAAACATTACAAAATGCATCATAACTAAACAATTATGGCCAACATATGACAGGAAAAGAATTAACGACTTACTAAATAGATCAAGAAAAAGTATCTACAGAGTAACAGCTAACACAACAGGGCACTGGCCATTAGGGGAACATGCGTCCAAAATGGGCATGCCCTACAACGACATCTGCCGAGGCTGCGGAGTAGCAGGGAACAAGGAAACAATTTTCCACTATCTCTGTGAATGCCCAGCTCTAGCACAGATCTGACACAAAACAATTGGAATCCATCAAGCACCAAACTGAACTGTTTGAACTGTTGATTGACCACTGGATGGTTCGAAGCGATTCATCCTAGCGTTTATCGTTGTTTACTGATGGTAAGAGCATTGATAGAATGGTTCGATTGCAACGCTCGACTGGTGTGTTCATCCTGCAATCTGTACCTTGGCGGTTCGTAGCGATGCTGTTTCAATTTCGTGTGATGATTCAACAGGAAAACGACTTAATGCATCTACATGTGCCATTCCCTGCCCACTACGATCGCCAATTTCAAGATCATAGTCCTGAATACGCAACCACCACCCAGTGATTCGCGGCACTAGCTCACGTTTCTTCATTGTTGTTTTTATAGCGTTACAGACAGTAATCAATTTTATTTTTTTACCGTAAATATAGTATCTAAATCTTTCGATGGATTCGACAACCGCGAGCGTTTCCAGCTCGTAGCTAAAATTGTTTTCAGTTTTTTAAACGCACTTTCTTGATCTTCTGCCCATATGAATGGTTCGTTTTTATGAAGTAAACGATTTAGCGGGCGGCTATCAACGCTGAAGCTGGCACAAATTTACAAAAGTACCCGCTCAGACCGAGAAACTGCCGAACTTGACTACACTTGTTGGCGTTTTGTAATCTCGTATCGAAAGGGTTTTAACTAGTCCTGGCGCAATACCGTCAGGTGTCAACTCATGACCCTGAAATTGTATACTGTTTTTCAGAAATTCGCATTTTTGTATATTTAACGTTACGTTTGCGTCGCGAAGAGCACTCAACACTCGTTTACCGTTTGACTTCCGATTAATATATCGTTCATATAGTTCATCATATCGTCACTCTTAACACGCTCTTTAATTTTGGCAGTTAATCGCGAAAATACGACTGGCGCATTTTTAAGTCCAAAGGGCATTCGTTTAAATTCGAACAACCCTTCCGTTGTTACGAAAGCAGTATATTTTTGACTATCTTTCACAACCGGTATTTGGTAATACCCACTATTTAAGTCGAGCACAGTAAAATACACGTATTGCTTTGCGATTTGCAACTGTTCCTCAATGTTTGGCATTGGAAAAACTTCATTACGCATATGTAGATTCAATCGTCTGAAATCAACGCATAAGCGCTCACTACCGTTTTTCTTTTTAACTTGAATCATTGGACTCGCATATTCAGAATTTGATTTTGTAATAATATTACACGCTAATAGTTCGTTAATCATTTCCGCGACGATTTTCTTTTTAGGTTCAGGAACCCGAAATGGTTTCTGCGCGATAGGAACGTCGGTATCAAGATCTATGGACATCTCCACTAAATTGGTTTTGAATATTTCATGCATGTTTGTTGCAAAAATATCACCGTAACTATTCAACAGTTCAACTAAATCATTTTTAGTAATTAACTCGCTTATACCGCCCCTTATATCATCGATAGTAAATTTATTACCGCTTGCAAAAGTTATACGACCATCTACAATAACAGCCCGCATATCATTAAAAAGGTCTTGGCCCAGCAGTAGATCTGTTGTTAAGAGTTGATCATCTACGACATATAATATAACGTCCCACTTTAGGTTTTGTATTTGTACACGAACTTTCGCGTGGGCTTATATATATAATACCACCACAAAATCCACTTGTTTTTAATGCGCATTTTTCTTGTTCATATTTTAAGTTATTTGCTACCGTAGCTCTGACCATGCAGCACTCACTGCCCGTATCAATAAATGCCATTAATTGTTGACCGTTTACAACAACACATTGCTCAAAAATGTTATTCGTTGTTGTTTCTCGCGCTGTATTCGTTTTTCTCACTACGGTTTTCTTTTTCCCGCAATTTTCCGGTTTACTTTTAGGATGCACTTTATAACAATCATTGCATCTTCGCCTGCGTTGTGGTTTAGGACATTTACTGGAAAAATGTCTTTTTTCTTGGCAATTATAACAAATTACTTGTTTATTTATATCGCTAACACTTACGCTTTTCTCACTTCAAATGTGTTGCTCATATTTACCCGAACGCGTTGGAATGTTTTTGCTATAATCCGTTATTGCTTGACGAAATTCACGCATTGTTTAAAACGAGTAGTTGCCATAGCCGTTTGTAGTTCACGATGTTTCAACCCATCTCTAGCATATTTCACAATTGCAGACTAACTCAATGTAAATGGTTTCCCTAATGCACTCACGCGAAAGCAATAGTCTAATAAGTTTTCATTTGGCTTACTCACTGCCTGACTCATTTTGTAGTGTATGACAGCTTCATCTGGTATGCAGCTGAACTCTTCGCACAACCTCTTTGAAAGTTCGTTCCAATTGTCTGTCGAATTGAGCCAAATTTTCGCGGCGCCTTTGAGTCGACTATAAACAGCCAACAACAAACACTTTTCTTCCCACTTATAGGCACTCATAGCACTATTAACTCTATCTACAAACTGCTCAACCGTGATTGACGATTCGGATGTTGGATCGAAGTCTGGTATGGTTTCTGCAATTTCTTTTACAGAATAATTAATTTTAGTCGCCCTTGTACTTGTGATTCTAAACGTGCTTGTTCCGCAAACGAATTTAAGTTACTCACGTTATCACTCGGTGTCGTATTCGAATTAGACTGCATCAGCTGCAGCACCGAGGTAAACATTTCGCGCAACTCATTTATTTGATCTTGCACATTCGTCTGTGTAAATTCTATCACGTCCGCACCAACCGCTTCACTTAGTCGCAAAATTTGTTCATGTTTATGCCCTTCCGTTTCTAAACCTTTTTCGCTAAGTAATTCTTTTATTTTAGATAATTTCAGACTACTGATTTTCACTACCGCCATTTTGATTATTTACGTTTGTTCGATTGTGTGTGTTTTGCACAGAATTCTAATTAGAATTAAGTCGTTTTGTTTTGTTCATTAAAGTCGCACGTTGTCGTTACACTTACGCTTACATGTTTTCGCTGTTTAGGGATATAACCCGACGCTTGCCCAGCGGAGTCTCAACAAACCGCTGCTCGCGAAATTTCACAGTCTTATGCGCAGACTCATCCCACTTCTGACCTGTAAGGCTCCGAAAGGCTAGGATGGTACTTTGCTTCCCGAAAATGAATTGATAACACTTATCTAACAAATTATTTATTTAATGGAAAAGTTAATAATGAAATTGAAAGATATATTAATATTAAGTTAGAGTTATCTCGAACTCGTGCGCATGGATATCTACTCGTGTCGCGGTGTTGCAATCAACTCGCTTAACAGTCGAGGAGAGGGTTGCCACTCTTACACCTGGGCATCATTCACAAGATCACATGGAAGGGTTCTACAGGGAAGGGTTTCGGTATTGAAACCTTCTGTTGGTCGCCGCATATTTTCATATAATTTTCGAGCCAGATAATCAAGCTCTTCATAATCACGCATTTCGTTCTTTCACGTCTTTTATCTGCAAATGCTTCTCGCTTCCCTTTTCAACTCTCAATATCTATTCTATCCCGCACGTTTTGTGGTTAATTTTAATGTTGCGAGGTAGGCAGTCGGTTTCCTCGCCTTACCAGCTGTTCTTTTGCCTTTCACGAAAACCAATGGTTTCGTTTGCAGCTGTATGTAAGGAGTTTGAAATGCCGTCAAACAGTTCCCTTATACCGAGTTGCTGACGAGTGCTCTCAAAGAGCAGGAATGCAAGTCATGTACAAAGTTCGCCTGCCTGTTGTGATTGCAGCTTCTCGTCGTCGAACCTTCCTTGTGTTTACTGACGTGCGGTTTTTGCTGCACAGAGGCGTGCGTATCTTGGTTGCAACAAGATAGCAGTCCGAGTCCGAGTTTCATCATGGAGGCTGAATTCACCGACTGTAGTGCCAAAGATACCTTCTTTCCCACCCTGGCATTAAAGTCGCTAAACATGATTTGAACATCGTTGCACTTCAAGCGTTCATAGAAGGCTTCTTTGGTCATATTGTTCTTCCCTTCCGTCGGGGTGTAGGCGCAAATCGGCGATATGTTGAAGAACTTCGCTTTGATACAGATTGTGGCTATACGCCCATCCACCGGGGTGAGTGGCAGGATTCGGTGACGGTGTCTCCCTCCCACTACGAATCCTTTACCGAAATTGCGCTCTTTTATATGGCCACTGTAGTAAATGCCACAAGGACCTACTCGTCTCCGCCCTTGTCCCGCCCATCACGTTTCTTCAACGGCGGTGATGTCAGCCTTTACTCTAACGAGGACATCAACCAGCTAGCAGCGGCCCTTCCTAATTAAGGGACCGGACATTCCAGGTGCACGCCATCTATTCATAGTGCTTATTACGTTTGATGTGGTCGTCGTCAAAAGTGAATGGCAATCAGAGAACTTTTCTTACTTGCATGAGCTTCTATAAATTACTGCATCCTTTACGAAATCACTCCGTATTAAGGCCTTTTAGCACAACTACTAAATTAAGAGTAGTTTTCGATTTATGTAAAACCTTCAATAATCTTTTTCTTCTTTATTAGCGTAGATACCGCTTACGCGGTTATAGCCGAGTTTAAATCAGTGGTCGGCATTTCTTAGCACAATTGTGCAAACTAGCTTCACACGTACGCTTACGCTCTATCGTTCAGTCGTTGTCGAGCCAGCAACGAATTAACATCACGCATGACTATAGCGCAAAACCAAATATGCCCTGCGAGAAATATTTTATGATCCTAAATGCCTTTGGTGGCATGCAATGCCTTATATGTTCCAAGTCTTTTAAAGATAATAGGGAATATATACTTAAAAGAAGAAATATTCTACCTACCTAATATTTGAACCCCATGTAACAGTGAAGCTTTAGAAGAAATGATTCGATTAAGAAGTAATAATTCGTAAAGTCGTCAATAGAACTTGGTCGCAAATAATATAACAATTAGTCAATGAAAGGTTACCAGTAGATATTAAATGCTGCCTAATTATCGATTTACTGAACCAATACCAAATGTCATAGTTCATATTTTAACAAAATTGGGGTTTCTCACATCAAACTAAAAAATTAAAAATAAATATAGTTTAAAAAAACTAAAAAACACGCTTCTAAAGCATATCAAACTAAAAAGTGAAAAATAATTCTTTGCTTTGTGACATATTTTTTTCATATACATATATATAGATACATATCGAGCATTCCACGCTATTTTCACAGTAATGCAGGCATTTTTCCTTCATTATTATTGTTAGTTTATACAAAGAATTATTTTTCACTTTTTAGTTTGATATGCTCTAAAAACGTGTTTTTTAGTTTTTTTAAACTATATTTATCTATATAAGTGAATTGTAAAATGAATGCATCGGGAGAAAACTGGCAAAAATTTCAAACAAAAGTGGAAAACGTGCAAACAATGAATCTCCTTAACTCCATGAAAAAAAAATTCTTATACAACCAAAGAGATTTGACATTCTAAGTGCTGATGACGATCCTTTGTTAAACGATGGTGAGAACGTGTCAGTGAACGAAAGAGCTCCAAAGCCACCGCCGTTAATTATACCTGGGGTTTATAACATAAGCGAAATGATAAACTATATTTCAAGTGTAATTGCCAAAAAGATTTTAGATATAAATCGCTAAGTGATGGGCAAATCAGAGTTATGATAAATAATATTGAATAATACAGAAAAGTTGTTAAACATTTAGACAGTGTTAAGGTGTGTTTTCACACATATCAATCCAAACAAGAGCGTTCATAAAGAGTGTGATAAAAGGTATCAGTAGAATCACTAAGCAACCACTATCAATGTTATTTGTTGATTTGGAGCCCAGCGCCAACAATAAGGAAATTTATGAGCATAAGCACTTAAATAATGCTATTATTAAGGTAGAGGCTCCTCGTCAAACTAATGACATTGGTCAATGCTATCGATGTCAGGAATTTTGATATACTAAAACGTATTGCAAAAACCCGTATAAATGTGTAAAATGCATCCAACTGCTCAATGTACTAAACCTAAAGACACATTACCCACATGTGTTCGTTACATGCAAAACCCTACAGCGAATTATAACGACTGCACTGTATACCAACAACTCGTACGAAAAAAACCGGTTACCCAAATAATAGAAGAGAGGAAAAAATACATAAATGGACCAACAAAACTTCCCTCGCTTAAGTAATGGGTTACCTAAATGATATTCCACTAACAATGAGGCAAGTGACAACACTAAGCAGATTTATTCTAATATACATACTAAAAGGCAATACGAAAAATGAACAAAATTCAATGATAAAAATTGAACAGGTGCTAGAAAAACAAATAGAATTAACAAACACTCTACTTAACATGATGTCTCTACTTCTTAACAAGCTATGCAAGTGAACCTAAGATTAGCAATACGGAATGCCAATGGCATATCCGGTCCTAGTCAAGGAATATAAATATTTTTAAATCAAAATTTTATTGACAGTATGTAGTCAGAAACACACTTCACAAATTAAACATTCTTACAAATAATAAATAGTCGCCTCTAATCATCCAAGTAACAGGGCTCATTTTAAGTATTCTCACATTTGTCCATACAGATTACTAGAAATAACAAGATGAGTTTTTGGATATAAAAAGTAATCCCCAAACAAGCACGATTGTTAGTAAATGTTGCTATGCATTAGGGAAAATCCTCGCCCCCTACGCAAGTTAATGGGAAAGAATGGAATTCCTCCCTTCAATTTGGATACATTACAAAATACATGACAAAAGGGCTAATAAAGATAATGTTTTTATGTTCATATGTTTTTCTACAAAGGCAATGCACTTCTCGCTACTCCCTTCTACACTTCAGAAGTCATATCAGATCTAACTTCAACAACATTTCTTCGTTAAAAATAGGTCGATAAATATACCAAGATCTCTACATTTTTTGGGCTATGAGAAGCGGATGTTAAATTAGTTAAAAACATTTTTTTTCGCGTAGTTGAAGGAATAATGACTTTTGAAGAAATATCTACATCATAACACAAATTGAAGCTATTCTTATTTCGAACCCAATTACTCCATTATGAGATAACCTAAATGATCGCCAGACGTTTACACTAATCCATCTTTTGATAAGGCAGCCATTATCCACTATCTTTGACATATATTATAACCAAAGTTACCATAATAAACTGCCCTTTGAAAACAATAACACTGGTACATTGTCTTAAATAAGAAAATAATACCCCATCACAGCGCAGAAGAGGGCGCATTGGAAACTTAACAGCCAAGAAGGCAATAATAGTATGGTTGATTTAAAGACAAGCAATGGCATATCGAAAAGCTTTTCCAAATATTTGTCCGCTTTCTACCTATGTGGTCGACTCGAATTAAAGAACAAAAACTTTTTACATGGTTTATTAACCATATTTATAGTTTTTCCTTGTGTAAAATGTTTAGAAGTAAAATATTTTGAGAACAGCCCATGAGAATTTTTTTGAAAAAAGGGGATCTGTCAGTCCGACCGTAACATACAAATGCCCACATCGATCTACTTCAATACATTTTTGAGAGGCAGACATAAACATTTTTAAAGAGCATAATATTTACACCAGCAGCTGCACTATAAACACTTTAATATTGAAAAGCTCCAAAATATCATCGCATTCACAGGAAGAGAGCATCAACGGAGTACGAAATCACTGTTACTACACCACGTTTCCGCAAAAATAGGAAGGCTGAAAGGAATGAGAACTGCTTACTTGGCTTCTTGCGAAACCAATCTTTAGTGCAAGACGTTACCTTAGATGCACTAAAACGCCAAAGTCAGGCCTATTAGAATACTATTAAATTATTGAACGAGTCAATTTGTGTAATCAATTAGAATACGAGTTATTTATTGAAGCAGCCACCAAACTCAGCACAATAATCAAGACCTTTGAAAGGCTTCAAATAGGCATTGTACGCGTCCTGTGAAATGCTAGAGGGAACTTCATAGAAAGAGTGTGGCCTATAAACAAGTTGGAACGCCAAATACAATTAAGATTAGACAATTGCGATCAGAGTTTGTGCTTCCAGATACTGCTCCTTCCGAACTTCGCCGTACAACTACCACAACAGCACAAAATTATGCGACAGGGGTTAATCATCAATCATAATCATCTAATGCCATCGTGCAAAATTGCTAAGGTTTGTTTGGAAACAAGTCTTGTATAAAGCGTCTATATAATATTGGTATACCATATATGATATTGATAGGTATGGTATAAAGCCAACAGAAGGTTTAAAATTCTTATGTTAGGTGTGAGGCTACAAGTAATATTACCCGATTTCGCCCAATTTGGGCATTACAACATATCATTTCCAAAAATACGCTCCCTGAGTTTTAATAACTTCTATTTTGGCATGACGATGTATCATTAGATTAGATAGCTCGCAGATTGACCAATCTATATAGTATAAAGTTACGCGAATATTTGAAAACTCTTCTATCATGTACTTGGAGGCTGGGGGGCGTATTCAGCCGATTTTTTCCATTTTAGGCAAAAGATACTGAGAAATAGAGTCTCTTTGAATTTCATTATGTAAGTTATCAGTGACCAATATAATTATGCGATATAAAACCAACCGAAAGCTCGAAAATATTTATATTGGATATAAGTGTACTTGGGGAAATACTGACTCGATTTTATTAATATTTGGCGTGAAGACTTGAGTTTCATCAAGATATCTCACATATTGTCCCATATTATTATTAGGAAACAAGTAAGGAAGGGCTAAGTTCGGGTGTCACCGAACATTTTATACTCTCGCATGATAAAGTGATAATCGAGATTTCATTATCCGTCATTTACATATTTTTCAAATACCGTATTTGTGTAAAGTTTTATTCCGCTATCATCATTGGTTCCTAATGTACATATATATTATACAGAGAAGGCATCAGATGGAATTCAAAATAGCGTTATATTGGAAGAAGGCGTGGTTTTAAACCGATTTCACCCATATTTCGTACATGCCATCAAGGTGTTAAGAAAATATTATATACCGAATTTCATTGAAATCGGTCTAGTAGTTCCTGAGATATGGTTTTTGGTCCATAAGTGGGCGACGCCACGCCCATTTTCAGTTAAAAAAAAGCCTGGGTGCAGCTTCCTTCTGCCATTTCTTCCGTAAAATTTAGTGTTTCTGACATTTTTTGTTAGTCGGTTAACGCACTTTTAGTGATCTTTAACATAACCTTTATATGGGAGGTGGGCGTGGTTATTATCCGATTTTTTCCATTTCGGAACTGTTTATGGAACTGTTTATGGAATACCTGAATGAAACGACTCTATGGAGTTTGTTTGACATAGCCAGAGAACTTAAAAGTATAGAGAAGGTGCAAATTGAATTCTGTATGACGGTTCGATTGCGCGGCTAACAGAGCTGATAGAATCAGATCAAGGAATTCGCCGTGCTCTGGCTATTTAGCAGAATTGAGCACGTGCGGTGGCAGAAATATATGTAAAATGACTGAGAATAAATAAAGAGAATTGCTTTGTAGAAAAATATACAAAATATATAAAGTCACACAGAGAATGTAAAAAAGCATTCTCTGAGTGACATATGCATGCTTATATTGAATTATATGAACCATTGTCACATATGCGTGATTACTTTGTGTTATAAGAACCATTGTTTTCCGAAAAATGGTAAAAATTGTATGTGATAAAATTAAATAAAAAATAATTTTAAATAAATTATTATTTCAAAAATTATATTAATTTCGACTATTATAAAATGAACTTAAATGTGCTCATATAAACACTTCCATTCATTCCTTCCATTTCTTAAAAAAAATTAATGACCTTCATGAAATATGCATATTCGCATTATTTCGTTATCATTTCCATATTTGTACCAATCGAATTTCTATGACACATGCATATGTACATATATTATTTCTTTGGCACATTTGTCTGTATGTTTACGAAAGCAAATGCGAGCCATATAGATATGTACATACATACATTCATAATAACAAGTGTCGCACGCTTCATTCGCATCTCCGTTGTCACGGTCAACCAATGGCCGAAACTTGCGTTTTGTCAAAGAGTCAAGTGCTGAACACATTGAGTGCGAATACACACGTTCTTATGGAAACAGTTATATAGTTGTGAAGCTGCCTCAATAAATGTGTCCCTAAGAAGTGTGTATTCTAATATTTGACAAATGTCGCTTGCAGTCTGTCGCGCTCATTGTGTTCAGCACTTTTGTGATGATAGAAAATCCAAGCTGTGCCGAAAAAAATAAACGAATGGCCGCCAATTGTCACCGCTTCCCTTGCCGCTGTACAGCTCCGCCTACAAACCAGCGTAAATATGTGTGCATTTGTATGAGCGTGAATACATATCGACGCAGATTTTTGCGAGTCACGGGAAAATATTTTAGATAAATATTGTAAATCGACAACGGCTATGTTGCCACTTTTGTCACTTCTTTCTGTGAAGAAGCATCAGAAAGTTGTTCAATTTATGATTTTTAGCTTTTGCCATCGTCGCGAAAAGACGCTTGTAGGCAAAGGCATGCTCGGGGAGATGTTACGGCGTCTGTTTTTATGAATGAAGCGAGGTAGCTTGTGGAATATGCTCCTATGTTTATGAATGAAAATGTTTTTGTTGTAAAATTTACGTTATTTGAACTTCGCCAATTTGGCAGCCATATTGACTTGTGGTGCTTTTGCTATTTAGACAATTGTTGTTTTTGTAGAACAATGCTTAAATTTTTTTTGGCGACATATTCACATGTGTACGCATATGTATGTTTGTATGCTTGTGCTTTATTTGCTCGGCAATGTATGCAAATATATGTACATATAAGTATATATGAATGTATGAACATGCAGATCAATGCGCGCGCATGTAACACATTATATTGATAAGTGATAAAATCATGAT
The DNA here is from genome assembly GCF_016617805.1 of Bactrocera tryoni. Taxonomy (NCBI): domain Eukaryota; kingdom Metazoa; phylum Arthropoda; class Insecta; order Diptera; family Tephritidae; genus Bactrocera; species Bactrocera tryoni. Next base: position 6,380,209 of record NW_024395824.1, read on the forward strand.
TTGAATTTCTGAATGCGCCCATGCGTATACATAATAAGATTATGATATGGGCATGTGCAGAGACATAAGATTAATATGATAGAAGATGTACATACATGCACACATACATACATATGTATAAATTGTTGTGATAAATTTAATTTCTATTAGTAGGAAATATAATATAATACAAAAATATTTATTAGAATAGTATATTATGTAAAAATCAAAGAAAATTATTAAATATGCAAGTCCAAATTGACGATAAATATTACTATGTATGCATGCATTCATACAAAATTATACTCATATCATAATTATGTTTACATGTCAATATTGAATTGCCGACGGCAAAACGCAAAAGCATACATATTTGCATACATTGCGATTCCCAAGTTGAAAAATTGAGGCATGAAAATATCAATGATGTTGTTGGGTGATCATAAGGAGCATGCATACATATATTTATGTCTCTTCATATTCTTGGGCATGTGAGACAAGAACATAAAAAATTTGTTTATGTTCTCTGTGTGAGAGGTGTGTTTTGTACACATTTTTCGCTGTTCAAAATGAAATAAAATATAAAACAAGCAAAACGAAAATCGTCATGGGCATGTTAATATATTTATCTCTCTTCATATTACCTGCTTTGGCATATATGCCATGCCATCATATGCCGAAAATACTTACATATATTTCTTTCTCTCATATTCTTTGTTGAATATGTGGAGAACAGTTAAAAATGTTAAAATTGCGAGGCTAATTCCGACCTACAATGTTAACAAATGCGGCGAATTCCTTGATCTGAATCTATCAAATGTTCGCAGTCGAACCTGCACCTTCTCTATACTTTACATTCTCTGACATAGCTATAGTAGTTTCTGAGATATGTACAAAAAACTTAGTAGAGGGCGAGGCCACGCCCACTTTTCCAGATTACGTCCAAATATGCCCCTCCCTAATGCGATCCTTTGTGCCAAATTTCACTTCAATATCTTTATTTATGGCTTAGTTATGACACTTTATAGGTTTTCGGTTTTCGCCATTTTGTGGGCGTGGCAGTGGTCTGATTTTGCCCATCTTCGAACTTAACCTTCTTATGGAGCCAAGAAATACGTGTTTCTTTCATCATGATATCTCAATTTTTACTCAAGTTACAGTTTGCACGGACAGATTGACAGACGGGCGGACAGACGGACGGACGGACAGACAGACATCCGGATTTCAACTCTACTCGTCACCCTGATCACTTTAGTATATATGTACATGTATAATCCTATATCTGACTCTTTTAATTTTAGGACTTACAAACATCCATTATGTGAACAAAACTACAATACTCTCCTAGCAACTTTGTTGCGAGAGTATAAAAACGTTCTTCAAACTTCATTGTGAACCTTAGATATTGACTGCTCAGTAGTTCCTGAGGAATTATTTCATTCATATTTTATCCCCCACCAAGCTCATTATTTAATTTTGTCTTTCCGTATCATAAAGGATGCGAAATTTAATGCACCTGGTCTAACTAAGTATTTAGTGAGTTTTGGCGCATTTATTACTTTTCAACATAAACTGCATATGGGGAGTTGACGTGGATTTCACTTCGTTTGAGGAGATATAGTTTTTGGTTGATATAGCTTTGGAGGTTTTTAAGATACATATAGTACATTATACCGAGTGGCAGAGTTACGCCATTTTTCAGTCCACATACCACTCACTTCTGTTTTTTCAATTTTATATCTTAATATGAAGCATAGTTATAATGCTTTGTAGGGTATAGCTTAATCGCATTTTTGACCGTGACATTGGTACGATTACGGCCATCTACAATACCGGCCACCAATGAACCCGTGTATGTATCGGGTGATTTTTTTGAGGTTAGGATTTTCATGCATTAGTATTTGACAGATCACGTAGGATTTCAGACATGGTGTCAAAGAGAAAGATGCTCAGTATGCTTTGACATTTCATCATGAATAGACTTACTAACGAGCAACGCTTGCAAATCATTGAATTTTATTACCAAAATCAGTGTTCAGTGTTTTATCGACAAATTTTGTTCAGCGATGAGGCTCATTTCTGGTTGAATGGCTACGTAAATAAGCAAAATTGCCGCATTTGGGGTGAAGAGCAACCAGAAGCCGTTCAAGAACTGCCCATGCATCCCGAAAAATGCACTGTTTGGTGTGGTTTGTACGCTGGTGGAATCATTGGACCGTATTTTTCAAAGATGCTGTTGGACGCAACGTTACGGTGAATGGCGATCGCTATCGTTCGATGCTAACAAACTTTTGTTGCCAAAAATGGAAGAACTGAACTTGTTGACATGTGGTTTCAACAAGATGGCGCTACATGCCACACAGCTCGCGATTCTATGGCCATTTTGAGGGAAAACTTCGGAGAACAATTCATCTCAAGAAATGGACCCGTAAGTTGGCCACCAAGATCATGCGATTTAACGCCTTTAGACTATTTTTTGTGGGGCTACGTCAAGTCTAAAGTCTACAGAAATAAGCCAGCAACTATTCCAGCTTTGGAAGACAACATTTCCGAAGAAATTCGGGCTATTCCGGCCGAAATGCTCGAAAAAGTTGCCCAAAATTGGACTTTCCGAATGGACCACCTAAGACGCAGCTGCGGTCAACATTTAAATGAAATTATCTTCAAAAAAGTAAATGTCATGAACCAATCTAACGTTTCAAATAAAGAACCGATGAGATTTTGCAAATTTTATGCGTTTTTTTTTAAAAAAAAAGTTATCAAGCTCTTAAAAAATCACCCGATAGTTCAGTGGTCGGCATTTCATAGCAAAATTTTGCAAACTAACTCACACGTACGCTTATGCTCTATCGTTCAGTCGTTGTCGAACCAGCAACGAATTAACATCACGTAGGACTATAGCGCAAAACCAAATATGCCCTGCGAGAAATATTTTGTGATTCTAAATGCCTTTGGTGCCATGCAATGCCTTTATGTTCCAAGTCTTTTAAAGATAATAGGGAATATATCCTTAAGAGACATTTTGTTAATTTTCATTATAGTATTAATTATTTATAAAATTTGCTTAATTTTAATTCCAATTTCCCACTGGGCTATTTTTTTTTCATGCTTACCAACACAGTGGCAGATCCTCTCATGCCGACCACTGATATAATTACATGACTATATCTCAATTCCAATTCGTCTTGTCATATTGGTAATTAATATATATGTATGTATATTTAACTCAATATTTATTTGGGTTACTTTTAAGTGGTACAGACTACCGATATTTGTACCGGAGATTAAGCTATGTGCCGATATGTTCATTTGATTAGTATTAAGCTTCATTTATAAGACAACTATTTATGTGTTGTATATGTACATTAGATAAGATAAGGAATTTGTAATATTTAATTATTATTTGGGTTCTGGGCAACCAGAGCTGAGTACGGTTTCAACCTTCAACATCCATGTTTTAATTTAACAATGAATTCGGTGTAACACGTAATTATGTAAATGACTTTTTTTTACAATTTTTATACATATCTTTTAATGTCATTTGCAAGGTAAAAAGCCTTGAGCATACATATTGTTTTTTATTTAAAAAATTAAGCTTTTAAGGCACATTTTGACAAGCAAATTTCACAAAGAGCTTTTAAATAACGAGAAACTCACTGAATGTAATAGTTAAAGATGATGGTCAAATTTTAATGTTTTATACTGCAGAGTGTTTAACAAAAAAATAGTGTGGTCATGTTACTCACTGGAGTGCAGTGTTTATTATATACAAGTAATATTCTTATAATAACATTAAAATACCTGTTCAGTTTCGTTCTTCAATTTTGTCAGTAACGAAGAGGATGAAATTGTGGTTGATGTAGGTAAAGTTAAGCTTTCATTTGTATTACTGATCGTAGACATTTCTATAGTTTCTATGCGTTTCCTATGAGATGGTATGTGTACTGTTTCCGAACCACCATGTCCTATTCCCGAACCATTATAAGCACCGTCGTCTTTAACATCTAAATCAGTATTGTTCGCCATAAGCATAAAGTTTTCAACAATTATCTTCTTACAGCCAGAAATTTTATGCACTTCTTGAAATTGCTTTAAAAACAACCTGATACCATCATAGTATACAATAAAACCAACTTATATTGCTTACGATATGTTGTGCGTTGCAATAAATGCTACCTGTAACAAATTTAAATATTTATTTTTTACAAGGTATTAATGTAATTATTATTTTACGATTAAATTTTTCCTCATGCTAGAAAACAATAATATCAAATTAAAAGGGTTCAACAATTATTAAGGTTCTTTACAAATAAAAAATATGAGAAAGGATACGATAATTGAAATCTCTAAATTAAGATAATAACCTACCTGTATTTGTCTTTTATATTTAAATGTTAGGAAAAGTTTTTAAATCGAATCTAACTCTTATTTTCATATTATTTCAGATCCGCCACATATACTCGTAGTATAACAACGCATACTTTGACCATGTAAGCGGTAATTCAAGTAAAAATTTAAGTATCTACATTTCAAACATCGTGGAAACACATGTTATTAAGCAACTTATGAGTATTAAGAAACATATGTTAAATTGAACATAGTGGGAGAAGACATAATTGTTGTTTTCTATTTATTAATAAGGAGGGAGTAATGCGTAAAAGTTCAAGCAAGTGAGGAAAGTTCTCTGATTGCCATTCACTCGGGACTCCCCGACGGAAGAGAAGGACGATGTGACCAAAGATGCCTTCTATGTGCGCGTGGAGCGCATCTATGAGATGTCACGATGTCAAAGTCGTGCTTGGCAACTTTAACACCAGGGTGGGCAAGAAGGTATCTTTGGCACAACAGTCGGTTACTTCAGCCTCCACGAGGAAACATTCCCAAATGGGTTGAGGTGGATCGACTCCGCCGATGGAAGGTAACACTTCTCCAGCCTGCTGAATCGCAGTGCAAGCATGTTCCATTGCCCGACCATGAAGACGTTTGAAGCAATTACCCGTCTCAAGAACAACTAATCGGTGAGGCCCGATGGATTGCCGGCCGAGCTATTCAAACACGGCGGCGAAGAACTGATAAAGGGCATGCATCAGTTTTTTTTGTAAAATATGGTCGGACGAAAGCATGCCCAAGGATCCACAATCACCGCCAACTACCTTTTCAGTGTGGCTGTAGACTTGGGCGTACGCCGATGATATTGATATCATTGGTCTCAACACTGCTCTGCTTTGTTGACTGTCAACGTCATAACGTCGAAGTCGTAGATATTGCGTCTTTCTCAGAACCAGTATCTACACCACCAACATTGTCAGACTGGAAATCCAACGCGGGATAACTCTTGCCAACAGGTGCTACTTTGGACTGGGTAAGCAATTGAGAAGTAAAGTCCTCTCAAATATTCTCCAGCTCTGAAAATATTCGACGCCGTTCCCGCCGAGGGAAGCAGAGGAAAAGGAAGACCTCCACTCCATTGGAAGGATCAGGTGGAGAAGGAGCTGGCTACGCTTGGAATCTCCAATGGGCGCATCGTAGCGAAAAGAAGAAACGACTGGCGTGCTGCTGTTAACACGGCTGTATTCGCATAATGTCTACGTTAGTAAAGAAGAAAAAGAATTACGACAGAGACATTAAATTTCACCTCAGAGATGGTGTTTAAATTCCATTTGATTCTTTCTTTTTCCAGTACACAAACAACAAGTAATTGAAATAATAAGCTAAAATACTAATAATGCCCTTAAAGTATGTCATTTTACGAGCAAAAATTGTCCAAATCCAAATAAAACTATTCAAGCCTCAGGGTACCGAATGTATCTACCCCAGTATGTATAGATGACTTTTACCGAAAATGTTGGTAAACTTTTGAAATATGCAATTGAATTTCACACAGTAATCTTTCCTGATAATAGTAACTAGTAATAACTTCCGATAATCGTGTGACTCCGTTATTTAAAATGAAAAAATAAAAAAAAAAATTTTTTTTAAAACTCAATTTATTCAAGTAGGGGAAGGTGGGGAATGTTGGGCCCGGCTTTTATGTGACTTTTTAACCGAAATCAAAACCCAACATTCCCAACCTTCCCCTACTTCATGGGCACCTACATTCGTAGTGGTTTTAGTTTGGTCGTAAGTCTTAACTTTGATATCTTGAGAAGATCGTACTCGACTCAATGCGACATACAGCTGGCCATGCGTAAAACAATGCTCCTTGAGGAAAACACCAACTCTTTCTAGAATCTGCCCTTGAGGTTTGTTTATTGTTATTGCGAATGCTACAATTATTGGAAATTGGCGACGCTTTAAAATAAAAGGAACTGTTGATTCGCTGGGCTGTAAATTTATACGGGGCAATAAAATTTGTTTCCCTTGTGATTCACCGGTTAAAATTTCGACCTCCAAACAATTACAATGTAGTGCTTTTACTATCAAGCGAGTCCCATTGACCAACCCTTCATATGTATTAAGGTTGCAGACTAACATCACAACTGTTCCAACCTTAAGCCTTAACTCATGAGGCACTACTCTACTGAAATTAAGGGAGTTTACAAATTCTGTTGGGAATCTGACATGCTCTTGAGGATCTTCAGAAACGACAGTATCCACCCTATAATATACCCTTTCTTCATCGGGCAACATATTTACTATTTCGCTATTTATTATCGTGCAGTGATCATTTTTTGGACACAAAATTGCCCGATCCTTCAAATGGTTTTGACTAATAACACCAGACTGAGGCTGAAATACCCAATCCACTAAATTTTCATTATTTCAAAATTATCTCTTCTGGTATATCGATTTTCGACTCTGGAGAGAGCTCTCGACCTTCTCCAACACGCAAAGGAAAACTGTTGTATAAGGATTCTTTAGAACGCATATTCGTTGAGGGTTTGAGACACCTAAACATTTCCAAAGTGAGCACCGTTTCAAACAATTACCAACTATAGCGGCGCGTGAGCTATTGGGCACCACAGGAAGAACTTGCCTGAAATCACCACCTAATAAAATAACCTTTCCACCAAAAGGTATTTCATTTTGGTGAATATCACGTAATAATCGATCTAAGCATAGTAATGCAGTCCCAGGAACCATGCTAGCTTCGTCCCATATTATTGCTGTAGAACATTTGATTGCTTTTCTGAGGGTGCTATCTGGCTTAATTAGAGAAACAGATGATTCAGTCAAAGGTATTGGAAATTTGAAGCAAAATAGAGGCAATCCCTGTCCAAGCCGCGAATATCACTTTCCGTCTGAGGCTACGAATATGATGAATAATGTTCTTATAAAAAAAGTTTTGCCAGAGCTGCCAGGACCATCAACAAAGAATGCCTTTACGACATCGTTGCTACTGGAAATTCCATGGGTTATATGGTCGAATATAATCTTTTGCTCATGATTAAGCTGCTCCTTTAGTGTTTGCGCGTATAATACTTCATCATCTATATTATAATTCTCAATTCCTGTGTCTTCAGTGGTAAGATCATCTGCAGGTAACCCGAAGTCTTTTAAAGATGTGTTATGTGATTGGAAAATGTGACTAATATTTCTCAATGCTGAAAGTTCGCTGGTGTTTTCTGAATTATTTCTTAAAAAATCTTCACAAAGATGCAATTTAAATTTTCTCCGGAGCTCTATTGGTGAGGTTGGTTCTCCAAATATGCTAATCATTGCAAACATACGTCTCAGTTGCACAGGCATTTTAAAGACAGATGCTTCTTGAAGTGCAGCCGCTAGCAACTTTCTCTTTACTGCTGATTCCCAATAAGAAGAAAGATGTTCCCTGTTCACGGTAAATATATCTGAATACGACCTCGGTCCTTTTAACGAAGTTAGTAATAAACGTAAAGCAAAGAGTTCCCGAGTTTTTGGATCGACCGTATACATTCTACCAATTGCATTACTCGGACGTTTTCTTCTTTGCCATGAGCGCGACGCATCTTGCCAAGTATAGTACTCAGGAATTTGATAATACAACAAAGTATTCGCAAATGGATCCATCGCATTCAATTTAAAATATGCGGTTAAAGTGGTATCGCGGCATCGAGCAAGGGTATCAGAAATCGCAGCATTATCATCACGCAAATAAATATTTTGTGAGTTTGGAAGGTGAACGGCTAGAGCTTTTACCATGTGCGACTTTTCTTGCATTGAAAATTCCAAAAGCCTCCAACAGGCTTCAGGCGCGCTAACATATCGAGCGTCTATAAATGTAGATATTTCATCATGATTATCCACGCGATCAATTGGGTGTTCAATAATTTGAACTGTTGCGCACTCTTATCCTTTGTAAATATATTTGTGGAGGTATTTAACGCTTTTTATCGATGAACATATTTCGACATTAATATGGGCACTGTATTTTTTGGTCAGATATTTGTTGTATGGGACTATCCATCGGTTGTCTATTTCAATTAAATCTTTATTGGCACGAACAACTATTTTATTTCCATCATTGCGGCGGCGATATTGAGGATAGCCGTTAACGTTTGAAAGCGTATTAGCATGAAAAGTTTTCGGATAGTTTTTGGAGCAAATTCCCGTATGACTTCTGACCATTTTGGGTTGCATGTAAAAGTTATGAAAAGCGACGGTTTTTCATATTTTCTAACCATAGCCGTAGCATCCTGGTAATGCATGTTCATATTTCGAGGAGAGCCAACAAAACTTGAAGGAAGTACAACTATACGACCAGGACGAACACTTTCCATATTTGCACCACGCGTTAAGTAGTCATGCAAACCAGCATATGTTTCAACACGTAGCTCTTTCTGATGAGTTCGCAGAAATGCCAGACGTGCTCCTTCAATTCTGACATATTGGTCAACTAAATACTGTTGCCAAAGTTTACCTGACGCATGAAGCAAGCTGAAACCTTCTCTTATCGCCATACGGTATGCAACAAACTGCAGTTGGGTTAATTTAAATCTACATTCCGTTCGATGACCCTGTTCATGCAGAAGAGTTTCATCATATCCTGACTCGCCATAAAGAAACAAAAGCGGATATACTAATGGATCACACAACCTATGTAGCATTGAGACAAATAATAAATTCTGCATATCAGTTTTCCGTGAAAATATTCGCAATTTTCGATTTCCAGGTGGTTCACCATCCTCTGTTGTGAAAACGGCCGCAATTTCTGAGCAGTTTGGCAAATTATAACGTCCATCAGCGCTGTTAAAAAGTAGCATGCTAATTCGGCGAGCATTGCGATTTTCTTCTATGGTCCTCTGTTCCTCTTCGCGTTCAACCTGCGCCATATGCTTATATTCATTTGCCAAGAGGTTAATATTTGAAAGCATTTCGTGGATTTCTCTCAGCAAATACCTATCGCAGTTTGAATTATGTTGTGCCCTTATATCAGTTGCTTGATCCGTGTCAAGAATAAACAGCTGGGCGTAGGAGGATTTTGAAGAATGATCTGCATGCAATGGACCTACCCTATGATATATTGATCCATGTATTCGGAAGCAATATGGTCCGCGCCCTGTAGGCTCCGCAATTTTCGCTTCGAATGATGCAAAAGCAAACGAACTATTTAGCTGCCGAATATTCTCCAAATAGTTTCCCCGCCAAGAGCTCAAATCATTTTCTAACACAGCTTTCAAAAACTCAGGTACACGTAATTCTTGAAGTTTAACTTTTCCGCCATGACAACATGTCGTAAAGCCATTTCTTACCTAGTAACAATTTCAACCAAATATTAAGACAATAAGTATGTATACACATATATTACGAATATAAAACAATGAAAAGTACAGGTACCTTTTCACTTCCGAAATGTTTTGCTTTACAGTGTAAACATATATTAGTCAAACCCCCAAGCGAACTATACTCCGGAAGAACTACGGAGTTTAAGGCAGCTTTGAAATAACTTGCCATAGATCCTGCATGACTACGGCTCTAATAAAATAGGTCAATTCATATACATACATACATTAACAATTAAAAATTCCTTTTTATCTATAACATTCACCTCTTATCTTCGACCTGTTAAACTCCTTTTTCGTCTAATTCGCCTTTGGTTTGGCATTTTATTTTTTATAATTAATCTGAATCTGAACTGAAATTCGATGTAGTATGTATGTATTCGCTGGTAATAGCCGCCTTGACTTTTGGAAGAAAACTGAACGGACTCAAAGCTTACCTAACGCAATAACACTTCTAATCAAAATAACGCCGACAACAATATTTCTGTTAGATTTTGCACTTGCGTCTTCGCCCATACATACGTATATACATACATATATTTGTAAGTATGTATCTGTGAATATAAAACAAAGTAGAGTGCGCATGTCAAAGCGCAGTGTTCCTTAGCTCGTACATACATATTCGTGCAACATAGAAGAGAGCGCATGTCAAATCGTAGATAGCGCCTTAGCGCATGCATATGTATGTATGTACCAGTGCACATGCCAAAGCAAACATTTGTAATTTGTAATATTTGTTTGAATTATAACATCAAACTGTTTGATTTGTAAGATCAAACTTTTGAACTCAAAAAAAGATTATTTATTTCTTACCTCTGGTGGGGGGAAATAAAATGACCTTCATTGAGTGAGAAATATGTCATTCTTAAAACTCAAAAAAGATTATTTATTCCTTACCTCTGGTGGGGGAAAATAAAATGACCTTCATTGAGTGAGAAATATTTCATTCTAATTTTATTTGGTATTTTTCTTTGCTTATCCCTTAAATGCCCACTGTATCTTTAAAGATACAACCATTAAATATCACCAATTTTCAACATTAATGATCTAAAAACATTAATACACATGTCACTGCATGAAGAAAATATACACACTTCATAAAGGGTAATACTTCTACTAAATTTGTTGCAACTGAAGGCAAATTTGATAAGCAAAGTACAAAAAAAAATATTTTTGTTAAACTAAATAATTTATCGCTTTTGTAATGTAAAATCTCCAGAACTATTTGCATTCTAGACCCGAAAATTTTTATACTGGTTCCGAAGAGAATTTTTTAACGATATATTTTTACTTGATTTTATTTTTCGCTTCCCTGCTGAATACGAGTGAATATAATGGTTGTATCTTCAAAGATACACTGGGCATTGCCGCACACTTTTTATTTGATAAACGCTCATATATATTTGAAATGCAAAAGCACGTTAATTGCATTTATAACATCATTTGAGTTAAGAACGCTGATGAGACGAGACGTTAAAGTTCGTGCACGTAAGGTATATATTTTTCTAATCAATTTTATAATGGCCGATTACATAATAGTTGATGGAATCAAAATGTCCAATGCTGACGTGTGTGCTATATTGTGTGAAGAGATTGGTTATGAGAGTATTGATGATTTCGAGAGTGACTCTGATGATTTAATAAAAACACAGAATGCAGGCGCATCAATTTACAATGTTGCCGTTGTTGATGACCATTTTGAGGATGAAATAGATTTAGGAACGTCGTTACATGATTCCTTTGTGAACATGATAAATGATGACGATAATATAGGGATTGCTAGAGAAGCCGGGACTTCCGCAGGGTCAGATGAACCTATCGCCATGCGGGTTTCCTCAAATTTATTTCCTTCATTATTCAAAACCTTGCCTGTGGAACCGAAGTCTTCTGAATTTGACAGGGTAATATGGAAAACAGGAAATATTCAATATACCAATGCTGAAATTAGCTTTAGAGGCGATAGTAGCATATCCGATAATTTGAAGGCTTTGCAAACTCCTTTTCAGGTTTGGTCATTCCTATTTCCAGAATCTTTGGAGCTCAAAATAGTTGAGCAAACTAAAATTTACTCCAAACTTAATGAAGCTTTTAATTTTGATTTATTCGATTTACGTAAATTTTTTGGTATCTTATTTTATATGTCTTACTTCAATCTCCCGAGTACAAAAGATTATTGGTCTGAAAATGGCAACCATTGTGTTCCAATAATACAAACAACGGTGATTTAATGAAAAAGAAAATGCTCCATCTCGAGACGATCCAAACCGCGATAGACTATATCTCATTAGACCATTGATTGATACCCTAAACAGAACATTCGGTAGCATACCTAAGTTAGACCGATTGTGCGTTGATGAACAAATGTGTTCTTCGAAAATGAAAAATTACATGAAGCAATATTTGCCTAACAAGACTAAGAAATGGGAGTTTAAATTATATGTCTTATGTGAATCCACCGGGTTTGCTTATAAGTTTGAAATTTTTTCCGGAGGACCTAACATATTACTCCAGGGCGAACCAGATTTGAAGTCATCTGCAAATATTGTTGTTAGACTTTTGCGTGAGGTTCCTCGTTATCAAAATCATATCGTTTATTTTGATAACTACTATACAACTGTGCCGTTGTTAGTATATTTAGGATCTCAAGGTATACTTTCAATTGGGACTATTCGTCGCAATCGGATTAAAAACTGCAAACTTCCAAATGAGAAAGTAATGTCAAAATATGAGCGTGGAACCAGCCGCGAATACGTTGCTTCAATTTACGGCGTCGATGTGACATCATTGTCATGGAAGGACAACAAGATTGTTAATCTTGTTTCAACTTACATCGGTATGAAACCAATCTTGATGATTGGTCAAAACGAAGATTTACCTGCAACATCTTCCTCCATAAAACGTTACGACAAAAAGGACAAGACATTCAAAATGATTTCCTGCCCAGAAATAATTAAAGAGTACAATCGTCATATCGGTGGCGTAGATTTACTTGACAGCTGTATGGGTCGTCATAAAATCACGATGAAAAGTCGTAAATGGACCAACAGAATGTTTTAACACTTACTAGACTTAACATGTGCTAATGCATGGATTCTGTACAAACGAATTAATAAGAATCGCCTCGGATATAAAGAAATGCGTCTTATTGATTTTAAGTTAGAAGTCGCGGATTCCCTATTTAGTTTCAAATCTTTTGAAGCCCCTAAACGTGGGCGTCCTAACCTCCAGCCGTTTTTAGAGGAAAAAAAGAGGAAACCGAATTCTTCTGTAGCTTTATCAAAAGACAGCCGATTGGACATGACGGATCACTGGACTACAATGGGGAAAAAAGGCAGATGTAAATATCCAAATTGTCCGGGACAAGCAAAAATGTTTTGTTCTAAATGTAAAGTAAATTTATGTATGACATCAGAAAAAAATTGCTTTTATAATTATCACCATTTTTAAGATATAATAAGTTTTCTTTACCAATACATAAGTGTATTAATGTAAAACGACTATATAAAAAAAAATTTCCAAAACACTTTTGTTTAGTAAGTTATGCACCAAATTTTATATTATTTTATACGAACATTTATGAAATATGAATACTTTTTTAATAAATTACTTTCCTTGCAATATAAGCCGCATTTTAATCGTTTGAATACAAAGTTTAGCTCATTTGGGTATTGAAGTAAAAAATGAAGGGAATGCCCAGTGTATCTTTAAGGATACAACCACTATTTTTAAAAAAATTTCTCTGAAAGTAATTTTTTTCAACAAATCGTCGAAGAAACCACGTTCCACATACATTTTTACATAACATATAAATTTTTTACAAAAATCTGAGGCCTTGGGCATTTAAGGGTTATATACATATTTTTAAAACTATCTTATCTAATTAAATATATGTATGTGTATGTATGTTACAGCACACCACATGGGGTTGTTTTCAACTATACAATGCCATACATGTGTGCGTGTGTGGTCATAAAATTTATGTTGTATGGTTTGGGCTGTTTTCAAGTGCACAAGTGCATTTGTAATCAATTGCCCAAACCTAAGTAAATATGTTTATATAACATATCTTGAGTACATGCGTATTACATTTAAATGCATACGTGCCTCATGTATGTATGTACATATGTATATGTGCTGCATATGTATGTATGTATATTTATGGGTTTATTTATGTATGTATTAATATATAAATAGATATTTATATTTAGTATAATTTCGGCTTTGCATATAAATAAGCATGTTCAATGATATTTGAACATATTGCCGAGGGAAAGAAATGATTATTAGTGGACTGTATATGTTTTTATGATCTTAAGTATTACAAATTTCTTAACTTATCTTATTTAAGAAAATAAACATGTTCAATTTTGAACATTCTGCCGGACAACAAAAGTGACTTCCAGCCGCAGATTGTAATCGACGTTTGGTTTTTAGTTAGTCCGTTTGCTTTAACGCTGCCATGGTATTAGTAACTCCCAAATGGTTGTTACTACATCTGCTTTTCCAACTGGATCTATTATGGCCTTCTCCACTTCAGGTTTCTTTGATACATCGTCCTTTTTTGTATCAATAATTTGTTTGTCGTCTCTCGTCTTAGAAGTTGTGTCTCGTATCTTCTTGTCTTCATCTTTTTTTGTTGTATCCACACGTCTTTTGGCGACACTTCGACTGGCATCCGACGATGATGACATTGTTGCGTAGCCATAACAACTTGTACCCGGAGTTCGGGAGTTGGTGACCACCTTGGCTCCGATAACTTTGCCATATTTAGAAAATATAGTTTTCAGATCACTGGCTCTCGTTAATGAAGATAACCCCGATACCAAAAGATTACGTGAAGGTTTTGTCTGCTTTCCTGTGGACGACAATTTTGTAGATGTATTCACTTTGTCATCCTTCTGCGAAGTCTTGTTTGAAGATGATTTTTGTTCACTAATGTCTTTATCCTTTTTGTCGCCGGATTTCTCATCTTTTCTCTTTGATTTATCGTCATCGGGCTTGCTGCATTGGCGTTCGTCCTTACTGCTGCTGGATCCACCCTTGGATGTTCTTGTGTCCTTCAAAGCTGCAACCGTTTTTGTACTCTTTTGCGCTGAATTCCTGCCGGTATTATCACCTTCTGCATCGGTGCATTTTTCCTTTATGTATTTTAGTGAAGTAGTAAAATCTTCCTTCTGTGTTTTAGCATCATCTTCCAAAATATGATCAGCTACTTCAGTTTCGTCTTCAAACGATTTAACCTGACTTCATTTTCCCACATTTTTCCAAAATGTGAGCCTGCTGGAAGAGATAGATGACAAGTTACCAATTTAGTTGGTTTTTCCTCAGTTTTGAAGCTTTATGAAGTTCTTCAAGTGATTCAACTTCAACTTCATATATGTTTTTGTCTTCTTCTATTACTTCTGCTGTTTCTTCCTCAGCAGAAGACAGATATATACAAGGTATATAAAAGATCGGAACTTTTGTACATTTTAAATCCGAGTCAAAACGGTACAAAATTTCAGGTTCTTCTTCTATTGCAAAATCTTCAAACAGGACATCACGCTGAAGAGAAATATAACTAATTTCGGGCTCTCCTTTTTGTAATCTCGCTATACAAAGTTTGAGATTTTGGAAATACTCCGCCGTTATTTCAAAATATAAATTTTCCACTTCAGCAAAATTTTTGAAAAATAATTTCTGTGAAAATTGTGCATTTGAAGAAACACAATTTTCAAATGTTTAATGTGATCACTTTTTATTGTAGTGATTTGGTGGAGATCTTCCATTACTTCTCTGAGGAGTTGAATTTTCCTCTTGAATATGAAGATTCCAAGATCCAAATCAAATGTACATATGTGACTTGTACTTATTTGTCATGTTGCTGATTGTTTTTCTCCAAAGAAATCGTTGGAGGTATTTGATTTGGTCGCCTAGTTGACCTTGCTTTGCATCGACTCACAGCCGCTGAATATTTCACTAAGAATATTTCTTGGATAGCAGTTAGATCACTGCGTTTAGTCTCTGCTAAAACGGCTTATGCGATCGGTTTTAATGCGGGAATATATACCCGTCTTACATATATTTTTATTTAATCAATATGCGGGAATATACACCCGTCTTACAATTATTATTTTTATTTTGTCAATATGCGGGAATATACACCCGTCTTACAATTTTGTTTTGCCGGTATTTGTATTAATAACAGGGCTTTTTTAAATTTGGCTGAGCTCTTTTTTTTTTGTTTTAGGCTCGATAGGACCAAAAATGTAAATCAAGGTTCTAATATGCGGGAATATACATACACCCGTCTTACAATTATTTTTTTATGTTGCCTGTATTTTAAACAGGGTTTTTTTTGTATGTTGCCTGTTTTTTAAATACAGGACTTTTTGATTTTGGCCGAGCTCTTCATCCGGCTCGAAGGACCAAATATATGTTAATAAAGGTTCTAATATGCGGGAATATACACCCGTCTTACAATTATTTTTTTATGTTGCCTGTATTTTAAACAGGGCTTTTTTTGTATGTTGCCTGTTTTTTAAATACAGGACTTTTTAATTTTGGCCGAGCTCTTCATCCGGCTCGAAGGACCAAAATGTTTGAATTATAACATCAAACTGTTTGATTTGTAAGATCAAACTTTTGAACTCAAAAAAGATTATTTATTCCTTACCTCTGGTGGGGGGAAATAAAATGACCTTCATTGAGTGAGAAATATTTCATTCTGATTTTATTTGGTATTTTTCTTTGCTTATATACATATTTTTAAAACTATCTTATCTAATTAAATATATGTATGTGTATGTATGTTACAGCACACCACATGGGGTTGTTTTCAACCATACAATGCCATACATGTGTGCGTGTGTGGTCATACAATTTATGTTGTATGGTTTGGGCTGTTTTCAAGTGCACAAGTGCATTTGTAATCAATTGCCCAAACCTAAGTAAATATGTTTATATAACATATCTTGAGTACATGCGTATTACATTTAAATGCATACGTGCCTCATGTATGTATGTGCATATGTATTAATATATAAATAGATATTTATATTTAGTATAATTTCGGCTTTGCATATAAATAAGCATGTTCAATAATATTTGAACAATATTCGTCATTCTCTTATTGTCATAGATAACTTGATTAGAATCTCTTTTCTTGCTCTCTCGCTTGCAGCTGATCTGTTTTCTGAGCTGGCAACAAAACACAATCAGGGTGCCGTCAACCAGCAGTTAGTGAAAAAGGCGGGATGCCAGAAAAGCAGCGCTATAATTACTTGACGAAATTAGTGTGAAATGAAACTGTGCGAACATATTTTGGCAAAATAAATGTTTATGTAATTAAATTAATGATTTTGCATTTTAGCATTTACATATATATGTATGTATGTATGCATTTTCAAAGTGTTTAATTTAGTGTTTTGTATAATTTATTAAATACCCAAGTTAATATTTTTCAGCAGTGGCATCATTGGCAAATGTTATAAAAAATGCGAGTTTAGACAGCTCTCTCTCGAACCAAAGAGTCTCGTATCAAGTTATCTATGCTTATTGTCATTTTGCTACCGAGCAGACAACATTGTTGTTGTTTCGCACTTGCGCCCTCGCGTTTGTGGGTATGTGTCTAACGAAAGCAAATGACAGAAACATTTGTAATTATTCATTCTCTTACATATGTATATGCTATTTTCTGTAGAAGCGCTGCTTATATTAGCTTAATGTAAAATTTGAAGAACTTTAAACGCAAAAAAAGTGGTTCAATGAATTTAAAATCTGTAAAATATGTACAAAGTTTCAGATCGCACACTTTAATTTGATGTATTATTTGTCTCTGTACGTTTTGTAGATCTCTGGAAATAAGCGCCTTGTCTTAGAATAATATATAGATTCCGTTTATCGAAAATGGATTGAATCATGTCTATACTTCAAAGCGTACTTTACTCATAACAGTGTATATTTGCGCCTAAAATTGATAAAATTGGGCGACAGCTTGAACTATCCTGATTTTTGAACATCCGGCTGGCTTAGCTCCATATTATTGATGATTGTATGTGAGATACCTTAATGAAACCCAAGGAACATTATTTAAACTGTGGCATGATAACTGTTAATATATAAAATCGGATCGATACTACCCCAACTCACATATACTGCGCATAATGATTTTCGTTTTTGTCACAAATCTTATGCCGAATATATCGGTCAGTGTGCTTAGATTCCGATCCTCTGGTTTATGTATTATATCTTAAGGTATTTCCCTGGCTTTGATTCGTGTAGATTGTAAGTGTATAAATGTAGCCCTTTCTTACTTGTATTAATTTGTTATTGTTCTGTTAGACCAATACTTTTGAAACTAGAAACTGTATCAATTAGGTATGTAGTCAGTCCGTTCCTATACCGGGCAATTAATAAATACGTATTATTAACTTAAATATCCACTGAACTTTTTTATTTACTTTAGTTTAAATGTTCACTTAAAAATTTATTTATCTATTCACATAGAAACTTGTTTTTTTTTTTAATTTGTGTTTTCACTTAATAAAATATTATTTTAAAAAGAAAAATTAACTGTGACTTATGATACATAGGTTCTCACTCTTGCTCTAATATTCTTTGATTAATTTTTTCTTCCGATTCGTGTATGGGCGGTATGATAACTCTTTCGCACAACCTTTTCTCGTTAGTCAGGTTTTCAAGTAAACGCGGAAATATCGAACTAACAACATTGCTAAATTAACTGTCGTGTATGTATTAAGCTGTAACATTTTTACCTCACAACGGCGAAGCCCTGATGCATGCGCTTATCTCGTCCACTGTGGTACCTTGCTCGATAATCTGCCACGTCTGCCGGAAATCACCTGCCAGCAAGACGACCACTCCACTCATCAATATTCGATTACCCTGAATGTCTTGCAAGCTGCGATTCAGTGATTCAATGGCTTGCTTGTGTAACATTGTGCATTCCTACTACACGATCATTTTGCACCACTGAAATAGAGCACTGCTACTATCACTTTTGTTGATGTTGCAAATGGGCGTTTCTTAACTTACAAAATACTGAGTGTATCGTTCTATCACATCTTAGCATTGTTGCCGCTATTCCGTAGTATGCAAGAGCCAGCAACAAGTTCTGCAAAAAAGTTTTGTCGGTGCCCTTTGGTGCGTCCTAGAAAAAAAAAACACTTGTCCACTAGCTACGCGGTTTGTTATTAAATTGAGAATTCGCCAGGGGTTCTGTTTAGTTGTTTTGAAATCCTAAAGCAACTCTAATATGACCAAGCTCTCTGACCAAAGCAATTGACAAGTCTCCTGTTTTTTATGGGGCAGGCATACTGAAATCAGGCAGTAATATTCCGACCATCACAAAATTGTTATCCGTTTCTACTCGCGAATAATGTCTTCGGACAAAATGTTTTTACTTGTTCCACAACTGGGGGGCCACCCGTCGACGGGTGCAACAGGATAGGTTCTATTCGTGACGCATTTCAAGTGTAATACCTTGGTACGTAGAACGGCTTCCGAGCAAACTTCCCGCTGTTTGCGAGTTGCAGATCAAGATGGCTCTCTGTTGGGTGCCTCTCATGTAACGTTAAATCGAGTATTCTCCATGCTCACGTTTAGGATATCACTGACCATATATACGTATATATTTATATTTATACCCATATTAGTTTGTCTCTTATGTGGAATAAAAATTTTTTTTAGAAGTCGAAATGCATACTTCTTATTTCTTTTTAAGCTACCCAGACTTACAATACAAATTTTCATTTTCCTACGTCACCGTCAACCCGTGCCGACAGAAATCTGAAGATCTTGAAAATTGCTGTTTTTAACTCTTTTCGTTATGTAGCTAAATCAAATGAAATATTAATTTTTTTTATGAAATATTTATTAAAATATATTCATAATTTGTGTTCGAGCTTTCAATCTAAACGGACGTGTTTTCATGCGCTCCGTAGAAACTTTCGAAAAAACAAAAATAAAACAAAATAAACAAATATTAAAACAAGTAAGGAAGGGCTAAGTTCGGGAGTCATCGAACATTTTATACTCTCAGATGATAAAGTGATAATCGAGATTTCATTGTACGTCATTTACATATTTTTCAAATACCGTATTTATGTAAAGTTTCATTCCGCTATCATCATTGGTTCCTAATGTATATATTATACAGAGAAGGCATCAGATGGAATTCAAAAATGCCAGCGTTATATTGAAGAAGGCGTGGTAATGTGGAACCGATTTCACCCATATTTGCGTACATGTCATCAGGTGTTAAGAAAACATTATATACCGAATTTCATTGAAATCGGTCGAAGTAGTTCCTGAGATATGGTTTTTGGTCCATATGGGCGAGGCCATTGCCCATTTTCAATTTAAAAAAGCCTGGGCGCAGCTTCCTTCTGCAATTTCTTTCAAGTTAAATTTAGTGTTTCTGACGTTTTTTGTTAGTCGGTTAACGCACTTTTAGTGATTTTCAACATAACCTTTGTATGGGAGGTGGGCGTGGTTATTATCCGATTTCTTCCATTTTCCAACTGTATATGGAAATGCCTGAAGGAAACAACTCTGTAGAGTTTGGTTGACATAGCTATAGCAGTTTTCGAGATATGTACAAAAAACTTAGTAGGGGGCGGGGCTACGCCCACTTTTCCAAAAAAATTACGTCAAAATATGCCCCTCCTTAATGCGATCCTTTGTGCCAAATTTCACTTTAATGTCTTTATTTATGGCTTAGTTATGACACTTTATAGGTTTTCGGTTTCCGCCATTTTGTGGGCGTGGCAGTGGGCCGATTTTGCCCATCTTCGAACTTGACCTTCTTATGGAGCCAAGAAATACATGTACCAAGTTTCGTCATGATATCTCAATTTTTACTCAAGTTACAGCTTGCACGGACGGACGGACAGACAGACATCCGGATTTCAACTGTACTCGTCACCCTGATCATTACGTTGGTATATATAATCCTATATCTGACTCTTTTAGTTTTAGGACTTACAAACAACCGTTCTGTGAACAAAACTATAATATGTACTCTCTTTAGCAACTTTGTTGCGAGAGTATAAAAAGTGCATTAAGTGCAAGCGTTAACTAATAACGCCGAAAATGAAAATCAAAACATAAAAAATTCATAAACTGTTTACAAAGAATAAACATAATAAAATAACAAATAATAAGTGGGAAATAAAACAAAAAATACAAAAGTATGAGCGCAGCGCAGCCCCACCAACAAGGCCGTAGGCATTCTCTGAATGCCTACTTCAGCTTTGTAGAGCCTGCGAGTTCAGCTCCTACCAACAAACAAGGCAACGGTGAGGATGAGTCATCGCAGCGACCAACTGAGCAGCACCATAAGCAGAGCTTACAAAAAGCAAAAGCAGAAGAGAACGGCAGTCAACATCTTCCAGCAGCAAGCGTGATCACACCAACAACTAAGGAGGTACAAGCAAGTACGCAAGAAGCGAAAAACAACATAAAGCAAGGTGAGAATGTACCAATAAAAAAAGGCCAGTCTGTACAAACTGGCATTGACCGCTACATCAACATAAAAAGGAAATTAGGTCCTTCAAAGTCAGCGGTCAATCCCAAGAAATTTCAAGGCGGTACACCAATAAAGAATAAACAGGAAGTTTTAAATGGCAATAGGTTTGCCTTACTAAGCAATGGATCAGACGACGATGCGAAGGGTACCACCACAGTCGTTAATACCAAACCACCTCCAATATATTTGCGCGAACGTAGCAGTAATGCTCTCGTTGCAGAATTAAGTAAAATTGTAGGTACTAACAATTTCCATATAGTGCCTTTGAAAAAAGGCAATGTAGATGAAACAAAAATTCAGTCCCACACTGAAAAAAGTTTTATGGACATAGTTAAATTTTTGTCAAATAAAAACAAAAATTATTATTCGTATCAACTGAAGAGCTCTAAGGGCCTAGTTGTTGTAATCAAGGGTATAGAGTCCGCCGTAGACTCTAGTGAAGTCAAAGAGGCATTGGAAGAATGTGGTTTTAGAATTAAAACAGTTGTAAATATATTTAATAGGAATAAAGTACCACAGCCGATGTGTAAAATTGAATTGTTGCCGAATTCGAATCAACTTAAAAAAAATGAGACCCATCCAATATATAATTTGAAATATTTGCTGCATCGTAGAGTAACTGTGGAAGAACCACATAAAAGAAACGGTCCGGTACAATGTACTAACTGCCAAGAATATGGGCATACTAAATCATACTGCATTCTACGCAGTGTTTGTGTGGTATGTGGTGATTTAGATCCCACTTTCAAATGCACCCTTAAGAAAGAAGAATTAAATAAAAAATGCAGCAATTGCGGAGGAAATCATACTGCTAACTACAGAGGTTGCCCTGTATATAAAGATTTGAAATCAAAGTTGTCACAGGGCATTCAAGCACGTCGTAACCAAATGTTACAAACACCCCGTAATGAAATTATAGCAACCTCAGAAAAAAGTACAAATCCTATTACTTCTAACAATAATAATATGCAAGGAAGCTATGCAAATGTGGAGAAAGGCAACACTGTGCACATACAACTGCCGCAAAATCCTCCAAATGGAGGTATTGAAACTATGATCATAAATCTTACACAGTGTATGACACAATTTATGTCTACTATGCAAAACATGATCAAATGCTGCAAAATTTATTAAGTAAACAAGTAAGGAAGGGCTAAGTTCGGGTGTCACCGAACATTTTATACTCTCGCATGATAAAGTGATAATCGAGATTTCATTATCCGTCATTTACATATTTTTCAAATACCGTATTTGTGTAAAGTTTTATTCCGCTATCATCATTGGTTCCTAATGTATATATCATACAGAGGAGGCATCAGATGGAATTCAAAATAGCGTTATATTGGAAGAAGGCGTGGTTGTGAACCGATTTCACCCATGTACATGTCATCAGAGTGTTAAGAAAATATTATATACCGAATTTCATTGAAATCGGTCTAGTAGTTCCTGAGATATGTGTTTTGGTCCATAAGTGGGCGACGCCACGCCCATTTTCAATTTTTAAAAAAAGTCTGGGTGCAGCTTCCTTCTGCAGTTCGTTCCGTAAAATTAAGGATTTCTGACGTTTTTTGTTAGTCGGTTAACGCACTTTTAGTGATTTTCAACATAACCTTTGTATGGGAGGTGGGCGTGGTTATTATCCGATTTCTTCCGTTTTTGAACTGTATATGGAAATGCCTGAAGGAAACGACTCGGTAAAGTTTGGTTGACATAGCTAAAGTAGTTTCCGAGATATGTACAAACAACTTAGTAGGGGGCGGGTCCACGCCCACTTTTCCAAAGAAATTACGTTCAAATATGCCCCTCCTTATTGCGATCCTTTGTGCCAAATTTCACTTTAATATCTTTATTTATGGCTTAGTTATGACACTTTATAGGTTTTCGGTTTCCGCCATTTTGTGGGCGTGGCAGTGGGCCGATTTTGCCCATCTTCGAACTTAACCTTCTTATGGACCCTAGAAATACGTGTACCAAGTTTCATCATGATATCTCAATTTTTACTCAAGTTACAGCTTGCACGGTCGGACGGACGGACAGACAGACATCCGGATTTCAGCTCTACTCGTCACCCTGATCACTTTGGTATATATAACCCTATATCTGACTCTTTTAGTTTTAGGACTTACAAACAACCGTTATGTGAACAAAACTATAATACTCTCCTTAGCAAGTTTGTTGCGAGAGTATAAAAATGAGCTTACTAAATATCTGTATAAGGAATGCTAACGGTGTTAACCAACATAAATTAGAGATTATCAAATTTCTGTCTGAAAAGAATATAGATGTAATGCTTATTTCAGAAACTCATCTAACAAATAAAAATAATTTCAATATACCGGGATTTAGACTATATGTTACAAATCATCCGGATGGTAAAGCGCATGGTGGCACGGCAGTGTTGATTAGAAATCGTTTAAACCACTATGCTCTAGAATCTCATGCTACACCACAGTTACAAGCTACAACAATATCAATAAAAAATCGGGGTTGTGACTTAAACCTTACGGCTATATACTGTCCAACTCGTTTTAAAATTACAGAAATCGAATTTAAAGACTTTTTTGGAACACGAGGTCAAAGATTTCTAGCAGGTGGAGATTACAACGCAAAACACACGTACTGGGGCTCACGTCTTATTAATCCGAAAGGACGACAGCTGTATCAAACTGTTATAAATAGGCACAATAACCTTGAAATAATATCTCCTGGTAAGCCGACGTATTGGCCTAGTGATCGTAAAAAAATACCAGATTTAATTGATTTCGCTGTAATCAAAAATATAGATAAATCGCTTATAACAGCTGTTACAAGTACTGATCTATCTTCTGATCACTCTCCTGTACTAATAAAGTTATGTGAACAACCCATATTCGTTAATCCAAAGGTGGGTCTAACTTCTTATAAAACGAATTGGCTAAAATATAAAAAATACGTCAGTAGCCACATTAATATTGAGTACAAAATAAATACAGGAAGAGATATTGACGAAAGCATAAGAGAAGTCAATGATATAATAAACAGCGCAGCTGTCTTAGCAACACCAAACAAAAGCTATAATCCGCTTGGTCTCGGAAAAATCTCTAATAAAGAAATAGAGATGCTTGTAAATGAAAAAAGGACGTGCATGACGTGAATGGCAGATAAGTCGATCCCCTTTCACTCAGCTTCAATTGAATTCCGCTGCACGTAAATTAAAAAAAAAGCGCTGAAACATGAAGAAGAATTCAACACCGAAATGTATATAAAGAAGCTGTGTCCAAATTCTAACAAGCAAAACTGCGTTTGGAAAGCCCAAAAGTCCATGAAGCCACCAACTGACTCCAACATGCCTATACGAGACTTGGGTGGAAATTGGGCTCGAAGTGACGAGGAAAAGGCTAATTGTTTTGCAAACGAAAAGTATTTCAACCCAATTTGACAAAGAATAGTTTTAAGCTGTCAATCTTACCCAACACAGCTAAAGAGTCGCTCGAGTCTCCTAAGACCTCACCTTCTGAAATTATTGGTATCATCAAAGAACTTAATCCAAAAAAGGCGCCGGGATATGATAATATTTCCCCAAAAATGCTAATTGAGTTACCAATTATTGCTGTAGAGGTGCTCTCTTTGCTCTTCAATGCAATTCTTAGTTTCGGATACTATCCAATTTCATGGAAAAAGTCGCAGATTATCTTGATAGATAAACCTGGGAAAGACTTAACACAGCCGTCTTCATACAGACCATTCAGTCTTCTACCCTGTCTTTCAAAAGTATTTGAAAAAGTATTACTATCAAAGATAACTCCTTTCCTCCATGAAAATAATATAATACCAGCGCATCAATTCGGTTTTCGTGCGAAACATGGCACAATAGAGCAAGTAAATAGAATTACTAACGAGATAAGGAAAGCATTTGAGCACAGGGAGTACTGTTCAGCAATATTTTTAGATGTAGCTCAGGCGTTTGATAAGGTGTGGCACGAAGGTCTTTTATACAAGATTAAAAAAATTCTACCTTTAGAACTGTATAAAACATTGGAGTCTTATTTAAAAAATAGACGATTTATGGTAAAAGTGGGAGATTTCATATCTGATGAACGACAAATAAGGGCTGGTGTACCCCAGGGCAGTGTTTTAGGCCCAACACTATACATCATATATACAGCAGATCTTCCAACAGCTAATAATGTATTAACTTCAACTTTTGCGGATGACACAGCTATAGTGAGCCGTAACAAATGCCAAATTTTAGCATCACGAATATTAGCGAAGCATTTAAGTTCTGTCGAAGAGTGGCTAGCGAACTGGCGTATAAACGTGAATGAACAGAAGTGTAGGCATATTACATTTTCGCTAAGACCAAAGATGTGCCCAGCAGTAAAAATAAACAATATATTAGTACCCCAAGCGAACGAAGTAACATATCTTGGTATTCACCTAGATAGAAGGCTCACGTGGAGAAAACACATCTCTAGTAAAATAACATGTATGAAGATTAGAGCTGCAAATTTAAATTGGCTTTTAAATAAAAACTCAAAACTTAGCCTAGACAACAAAGTGCTTTTGTATAATGCGGTCATAAAGCCGATTTGGATGTATGGCATTCAACTGTGGGGTACGACCTGTGCAACCAATATTGATATATTACAAAGGTTTCAATCAAAAATTCTTAGAACAATCACATGTTCACCATGGTACATGCGTAACGAAAATATCCATAAAGACCTTGGTATCCCTATGATAAAGAAAGAAGTAGAAGACAGCAGAATTAAATATATATCTAAACTCCGAGATCACCCAAACCCTCTGGCTAATGCTTTGGTACATTCCTGCGATCAAACACGACTTAAAAGAAGAGATATGCCTGCGTACTAAGGAGCAACGTATCACCAAAACAGCTCAATCACTTGCTTGAGCCTGTCTAGTTTTTAATTAGATTTAAGATTTTATAACTTATTGTTAGGCTTTAAGAAAAAGCAGATCCAATAAAAAACATAATTTTGAAACAAAAAAAAAAAATTATTAAACGAATAAAACAATACAGATCATGCAGGATATTTTCTTTTTTTACAGTCTAGATACAGATCTCCATGCTCCTGAACACAACTTAGCGTCGGATAAGGGTTTTAACATAAAAAAATACTTCTTCTGCGAATTTATTTCTTATATATGGAATTTTTAATGCAGAAACATGTAAGCCGGAAACAGAGCTTCCCCCAGAACGTCTTGAGAAAAAAAACTTTGCGGTGTTCACCATAACTCGGCTCGAAATTATCCGAAACTGGTCTGGTAACAACTATTGTATCCGGCAATTATGTTTTAAACATTTTTGGCTACCAATATAGACGGTTTAGGTATTTAGGAGTTTATTGCCGACGAAAAATATGATACGTTATACATATATTTGGGGTTTAATCAATATGGGAATCCTTTATCGCAAAAGTTTCAAAAACCATGTCCAGACCGCCACTTAATCACAAGATTTCGGCTCTTGAGTAGTTTATCCCACTAATCTTATAAATTAAAAAAATTTCGCCATACAAAAATTACAGTTCTACCGCATTTCTTTACCGATTTTGTACTGTGATACTGTCTCAAGTCTCTAAATTTGAGATTTTGAGTTAGAGACAATTTTTGAGACATGAGACGATTTTGCTAATCTGTAAGTGACAGTCACAAAATCTATTACATTTCATTATTCTGCTGTTACTTACCTCAGGCCATATATATATGGAAAAAAATTTCGCATTGTTACAGACCA